>NW_010417991.1:0-230 GCF_000710305.1 Buceros rhinoceros silvestris | reverse complement strand
GGGCCGCAGCGCCCCGGGGACCAACCTGCCCTGCCATGGGGCCAGCGATGGGGCTGCTCCCACCTCTCGGGGCAGCCTGGGCCACCCTCATTGTCAAAAATCTATTCCTTTGATCTAGTCTACTTTCTGTCAGTTTAACCACCTCCCCTCATCCTGTCCCAACAGCCTCTGCTGGAAAGTTTCTCCCCGTCTCTCTTGTAGTCCCCCTTGCAGCACTGACAGGCTGCACT
>NW_010417990.1:54028-62660 GCF_000710305.1 Buceros rhinoceros silvestris | reverse complement strand
TTCCATAGCCCTGAGACCTTTTAAGATTTAACTACAAAAAACTAGTTCCAAATATTGCAGTTTGGTGGAATAATAGTACCGTAGTCAATTAAACAGCCTACTTGCTTTGAAGCAAAGCTTATATGTGGGGACTTGGACTAAAATGTATTTCTAAATATAACTATGGTAGGTTACAATATAAAAACTATTTCACATATTAGAGTTTTGCATGAGACTTCCTGCAAAAATTTTGACAATGTTGTATTGGTATAATAGCTAACACATTCCATCAAGACAAAACATTTTAATAGTCACACAAGGAATAAAAATATTAAACATGTGAATAGTTAGAACAGTAACAAAACCCCAGATAAGACTTTTCGGTAAGAAAAAAGAAAATCAAGACTGATCAAGACATTTTATTAATTAAATTGCCTTCACCAAATTTCCTTCAGAAATGTGTTTTATATAATGAAACACAGGTGTTTTGCATGATAGAAAAATATTTTACTGTCAATGGAATATCCATAATCCAGCAACAAATACTGTCATGTAAGTAGTTGTGCTTTTATGTTATGCCTTCACTTCAAGTTTTTATATGTTGGCTGTAATTACATGGTATATTCATTTATTTTCCTATGTTATAGAATAGGCAAATGACATTAACAAGCCTGAAAGCTTGTTCAAGCTTTCAAAATATTTCAAAATACTAAAATACTCAGCTCTTCTGTTTTCTAAAATACAATTTCGAGAGCATTGGATTTTTCCATTGAAAATAAATATTTTAATATATACCACGATGTTACTAGATAATTATGTAATTTAAAATGTAGTTCAGAATCTGAACTAACCTGCCCTCTCTAATTTGTGATTCAAAGGATGTTGAACGTTAAAAGAATTTCGTTAGTTGAAGCAGTGTCATATTGATTGAGCGTAATAGTCTTTTTCGAAATTTCTCAGATGTTTAATCAAAACGGGAGCTCCCAAGGGGGCAGAAAGTTCCTGTTATGCCCTGTTGATTGCGGAGATCATGGCAAGATCCTTTCACTGATCCCGGCGATCATTCACAACGTGCATTTTATGTGCATGTCTGAAATGGTATGGTGCTGAAACAATCCTGCTTACTCATTCTTTTATTTCCACTCCAGGGTTTTACAGGCATCAATGGTGCAGGGCATGGAACAGCTGTGGCAAGGTGTGGGGCCAAGGGCATTGCAGAGATAGGTCTCTGTGTTTTCACTCTTGTATCCCCTTTCTCACTTTCTCTCTTTCTGTTGTGAAGACATACCTTAGACCCTGAAATAATGCTTGGGAAGTTTTGTTGCATTGTGCTTTCTCATCCTGCAAGGAAATTGGCTTTCCTGTGGACATCTGTCTTCCGTTTGCAGCTGGATAAACAGGAGCTCAAGGACAATAGTGAGGGTTCCTCTCTCTTCTACAGAATTTCCCATTTTTAGGGTGTCTGGTTGGCCGGTCAGACTTTCTCCAGCAGAACATTTTGGTTTTTTGAATTCTGTGCTGCATAGTCAGGACCACATGTTATGGTGAAGTGTGATACAGCAGCAGGGTTTGCAGAGACCCTCAATCGGGAGCATGGGGAGGAGAGCTCAGAAGACCTGTACCAGAGGCAGCCTGGTTATGCTGGGCTGCAGAACAGGTACGATATGTTAAGATGGTCTCTATTTCTCACCTCTGAGAGGATTCAAATCAGCACCGCATGACTTCATGCCAAATATTATCTAGAGACGGATCAATGCCTGGAGTTCTGATAGCCTTCTCAAAAGCAATTTGATTTTTATTTATTTTTATACTCACAAAAGGTGCCCTATTGACTTATCTCGGTGCAATTTAATAAAATGCACACAGATCTGTCTCCTCAAAGGCAAAAGACAGGAAGATGATTGGAATGGAGATCCCTGCAAAATCCTTCTCCCTGTCTTGGAGAAAGAAAACATCCCACATCCCACCTGCTGGAAAGGCGCCTGAGTTAAGGTTGTCTCCAAACACACGGGGGACTCTTGCTGCAGAAGAACAACTGAACTATGACGATTGCTAGCGCCAGCACTCCACATGACCCCAGTTGCCATGGAAGATCATGAAGTGGAAGGAGGATCCCAGACAGCCAGGCCCCAAGTTATATTTCCCTTTATTGTGAATAGAGGCAACGCTTCCCACAGCACACAAGAATAAATAGGAAGTTGAAGTGTCTGGTGAAAAATTGGCTTCATATGTTCAGCTGGATGGTGGCAGCTACCAGCAGGGAAGTGCCATTACTATCTAGGTCACTGTAAGTCAAAAGCAGCCCCTGGGAAAGTGCATACCAAGGACCCTCAGCACTGAGGCTGGTCTGTGTGCCTTCTGGTAGGCAGTTAAGTCAGCATGCTTGCTGCTCCTGACTTATTCAGCCACCACCCCCCACCCCCTCACCCCGCCCCCAGTTAATTTTAGGAGTCTAATTTAAAACAAGAGGCTTGAATTTGATTGCCTAAAGGGTGCATCAGGAAAGATTGGTTTTCAGAGATGCCAAAGAGCTGCAGCCTCTGCTGACTGTCAAAGAGTGGCAGCCACATGCAGAGCTGCAGGAAAACATTATCCTTAAACCCAGGTGCCTACTTACTACACCGGGCTTGGATTTTGATGCTTCATTTAGGGAACTAGAGTTAAATCAATATGTCCTTGAACTCAGTGTTTCAGTTTTATCTTCCATGAAGCAATAATACACTTACCTATACTATTCCAAATATAATCAGGAAACAGTTCTGAAATGCACCATGAGCTGAGTCATTGAAAAATTGTACATTTTTGTTTTGTTTATATAATCAACAATGATATGACATGCCATTAAAGGACACTTACTGTTCTAAATCTCTATGACACTGATTTCTTTCATTTTTCATGTGTAAGTTATGCATTGACAGTGTATGCATATTTTTATCAAAATGCCCTTGAGAAATAACATATGAAATTCATTTTTTATTTTCTAGTAAACTTCATAACACTTGCCCAGATTCCATCCTTTGGATGGATTTCCAGTTTATCTTACTTGTGAGAAATGACCTTATAACCTATGTGTGACAGTTGTTTGGGTTTTATTAAGTACCCTGCTCACTGGCAACATTGGGGCATTACTCACAGATATTTGTGTGCTACTACAGAAAGCCAAGGAAAATTATTCTTCTCCTATATTTAACTATGGTGTTTTCCTTTTGCCCCAAGTCACTTAGAAGCATCTTGCACCAGGATAGGTTTGCTTTTAAATTGGAAAAAGAAAATTGGTGGTTTTTGCTTTGTAGTTGGGTCTGGTGTTCAGCGCTTTGGAACAGGCAGCTTTCATTTCTGAAAACAGTTTGCCAGCCCTTTAATTGGCTCTGTTTAAAGGAATACTTCTATATAGAAGCTGCCGCCTCTATGAGGAATGAGGAGGTAAATTGATTTCCACGTGGAGTTCAAGGAAAGATGTCAGAAGAGGAGGAAACACGTAGCTGGCATTAGCCCTCTAAAGAATTCCTCTGCTGGGAATCAGGGAAAGAACTAAACCTAGATGAGTTTACTAATAAGGTTAATTTAAAAATTATTCTAAAGGATTGTTATTACTATTATTATGAGAGAGGCTTAATATAACTTTTCCTTTTTCCAATCTCAAATGCCAGCGGTAATGACACCTTCCATGAGAATGATATTCATTATAGTGCCCTGGGGCTGTGCACTCTCCTCACCTTTTTTATCTCTGACTCTCTGCTGTTTTTAATTCAGCATTAGGTACAGTATGATTGTCCTTGCACAGGACACAAGCCATTGCACACATGCCAGCTTTTCTGAAAGAAGTTGGGAATCTGCATCCGAAAATGCACCTTTGGTTAAGATAGTGTCCACAGCAATGAAACTGCCAGATGTTTCATAAGCACCGCTGATGTAAGAATATTGGAAACAATAATGTTCCAAATCACAAATGGGAGCTTTGGCTGAAGACAAAATGAAGTGAACAATTAGTATTCCTGGCATAATGGGGTAAAACAACAAACGCTGCAATGCAATAGATGCTCCGTATTATTAAAAGGTATTGTGATAAGGTTTCTTTTGCAAACACAAAGGCAGAATTACACAGTGCAGGGTTTTAATCTAATTCATTTTCCATGCCTTTTATTGACAAATAGCTAATGAAAATTACTCACATTTTCACTGTACCTTATCAAGCACTGCTAATAAAAAGCTCCACTGTTTTGCATGTATGTTGCATAATTTCATAAAATTTTCAGCAGCCTATGACTTACTAAATAAAGTTGTCACTCAAGCCTCATTTCCCATCTGACTGCAAGGAATCAAAATGGACACTGAATTAATGCTGAATATTGTCTGTGTTTGATGAGGTCTCTGCAAGATCTCTGTTCTGTCACCTTTAATGCACTCTGCTCGAGGGACTTATCTGATTTCTTATTGTTTCCAGGAAAAGATGAGATATTACAAATCTGTCCCTGGCCTCATCTAATTTATGCCTTTGAAGTGTTTTTTTTTTAAGGATTGAAGAGAAATTAAAAAAATAGGGAGACCTATCATTATTTTACAAGAATCCTAGTCAGAAGGATTGCAAAACCAGAAGAAGTACTACGTTTTATTTGTTCTGTGTGTGAAACAGTATAACTGAAGTGTTATTTTAGCCGGTACTATAAGCAGTTGTCATAGGCTCAGGAAACAAAGTAAAATTCAACCTAAAAGCACTGAGGTCTTTTCATGAGATCTATGAGTGTAGAAAGACATAGTAACTGCAATACAGTATTTACAGCTTTGTAGATTTGTATCTGCATTTCCATTTTGCATTTGTTAGAGAGATGTATAATATAGTGAGACAGCTGTAACCCTGTATTCAGTCCCTTAAACTTTTTCTTTATAAATAATTCATGCAATTTGTATGTACAGAATCTCTCAAACCTTTGCTATTAATGTTGTGATTTTTTCTTGGTGACAGGGAAATGTCCACTGTTGGGTTTGGGGCTGTTCTTTTAGTGTGGTACACTCAAGTGTGCACTGGTGGCAGAGGCAGAAGGGCAGCCAGATCAATTACGTCCAACATGGTGCTCCTCAGCCAGTAGATGCAAGGTCTTGCAAAGTCCTGGAAGCATTGACCTGGAGCTCAGGTGTCCTTCTTCCTGAAATGGGGTACCCTGGCCACATATCCCACTGCAGGTGATTAGCGCATGTCTTGGGAGGTAGGAAAATTTGGGCAGCAGAAAGATTGCAATCCAGTCTCACACTTTTCCTCTGGATGGCTTCAAGAACCAGGTTATTGCATAAGGAAAGGTGACCACTTCCTTCACCTGGGTTTTGTAGGACAAGGCTGGCACAGGTGCATGTTCAAGAAGAAGGCTCACCAGAGCCCAGAGGCATTTCCCTGATGTCCTCTCCAAAGCGCCTGAACCTCAGAGAAGGTCAGGATTAAGAGGCACCTTGTCTATTGCACACTTATTAGCTAAGTTAGGCAAGTCCCCTTGCAGTGTTTTAGATTTCATGAATGCCAGTAAGACTCAGCCACATGTTGCTGGTTGCCTGCGAGGAGGTGAGACCTGTCAGCAGCATGTGGGAATGTGCAAGGGAGGCTGGCACTCTTCATGCTGCCACTCTTAAGCCCTTTTGGGGCTCTATTCTTCTGTCTCTGTTTTTTCATCTTCCTGCTCCACCCAACACCAAGTACCACAGTTCATTTTTCAGACTATTTAATCCCGTGTCACTCTTTTTTGTAGCTTTCTCCTCCCCTAACTCTTTGACTTTCCTGAATAACATCTGCCCTGGATATTTGGTTAGGTGAATTTCTTCTCCCCTATCTTCTTCCCACTTACCAAACAGAATGACGAAGCTGACTGTTACTGTGGTTTCGAAACTACACAAAACCGAGCAAGAAACCATTATCATTCTCCAAGGACAAGTTATATGCAGTAAGACAGGATGTTCTGCACTGTTTCAGTAAAATAAGCTGTCACCAATAAGATTGCTATAAACCATAGCACTACTTCTTTACGATGTTTCGTTCTAAAATTGCACGTCACTATTGATGATATTTATTTATTTATTTGATGATTAGCAGTGCAAGGACAAACACAGTGAAACCCTTCCAGCTCACAGTGCCGTTCTATCTTTGTAGCATTGTGCATGCCTCTGATAAATTATTCCCATCTCCCCTGAACACTCATGATGAAGTACAAAGTGTGTCCTAAGCCACATCGTTTTCAAATATGTTAAAAGCATAGTGAAGTAAGCACAGAATTAATATTGCTGTGCATGTCTGGGATGAGCTATAACCATAGTATTAGATCTGTCAGATGTATGATTTACTCTATCACAATTGCTGCTTTGTTTTAGACTTTTGTTTTATTTGGAGAGCTTGCAATAGGAATCATAACCGGAGCTCTCAATTACAGCTGCATTCTAGAGTGTAGGCAATCTCAGCTACTAATAAAAATATTTGATGACACAGGTCTTCTTGTTGGATAATACACACAAGGGGGTTCGTTAACCATCCTGAGTTTTGCCTCAAGCTATGTAAGTGCCTTGCAGAAGATATTAATTTCATATGTTAATGTTTGTGTCATCAGATGTTCTATTTACACATTGGGACCCTGCTAATTTGCACACTATGTTTAGAAGTATAGTATCTATGTGTTTATTGCATTAAATATATAATCCTCTTGCTTCCACTAGTGAGGCCATCTTCATAAGTGGTGTTTGGTCACATTTATTCAGACAAAGTTCAGAACTAGTCACTGCTTTGTTGGGCAATATGTCTGGTTCAACATCCCATGGTGTTGATGAGTCCTGTGGCACCAGGAAAGCAAATTCTGTGAATAGATGTGTGTCTGTGCCCATGCTGCATTTGACACGTCTTCGTGATAAAGAACTGTGAACTGTGAGCCCAGAGTATGTCCATATGGTCAACCCTGTTGATATCACTGAAGGGATCAGAATCCCTTAGTTATTGCACTACATGCCTGGAAATTAATCCACAGCCTCCAAATCAGAACAAACTATGGAGGTCTGTTGGGAGGTAAACTTGGACACAGATCAGAGGATAGCACGTGCTAGAGTCCTCACCCCAATAAGCACACACAGATGTGTGTGAATGCAAACCAACGCGCAGCACTTACCTGGGGACTAATATGGACATATTTTGGTGAGAGTTGTACTGCCATTACTCACTGAATGAGACAATAGGCATTGGTCCTGAGGGCAAAAGGTCTAGCAAGAGGCAACCAGGAACAAAACAGTGCTACAGTCCTGTATAGGAAACAGTGACCGGTAGCAAGGTTTCTTACTTTGATTTGTACTTTTTCCATCACATCCCCCTGAAACTGTAATCATGGTCTAGAGATGCCTGCTCTCAGCAAATAAAACAACATCCTCATATGATTTGATTTTCATGCAGTCTCTGAGGTAGAACTTGATCTGTGTTTCATGTGGTTCTCACAAAAGAGAAAATTAGTATGCAGCAAAATGCAGGCACACAGAGAGCTGGACACTGTTCAGATTTAATGTTTCCCTGTTTCTGATTTATTAACCTAGTACAGATGCACCTGCTTCTTTTCAGCAAAGTCCTATTCTCTCCCCAGTTTTCCACTTGGACTGCCAGAGGCACAACAAGAATAACTGGCCTTGCCAAAATGCACACAGTACCCACTGGCTGGGCAAGGACGAGAATCAGTCATGAAGCTGTCACAATCTCATTTAAACATAAGTATGTTACTGCATCCTATAGCAGCGACTAAACCATTAAACTTCATTTCAAAATAGCATTTTGGCAGAAGACTGAACAAAAAGTGGTGTTACTGATGGGGAGGACAAGAAACCATGACACTAATTCTTAACAGTTCTTCCACGGGTTCCCTGTGCAACCTCAGAGAAGTCACATGGACCATGATTTTCAATCCTGGATTCACAAAGCTCTCTCCAAACCACCAGCAGCTCTACTTTATACCTACTTGACCCTATATTGGGTCTTAAGCATCCAACATGTGCAGCTCAGCACTCCCCAGCCTTACTGATTGAGTATGGATAGGCCAGCATTTTCCCCCCTCAACCCATCATGCATACAAACACATCCTACTGCTGATGGCGACTTGGAAAGAGAATTAAAAGACTATTTCTTCTGGAGCAATACGACAGCTGACTTTCAGAGTAAATTATTTCTCTTTGTGTAGTTACAAATCACTAGACCAGGGATCTCTCCTTTACACCTACCTCCCTGTGTTCACTGAAAAACAACAAGCTAAAACCAAACTCTTTTGAGATTACGTTTTAATGAAACCCACCCCCACTCAGTGTGACTGAAATTCAGCTGAAATCACCAGCTGTCTTACTTTCAAGTCTGAACAAAAAGGTTTGACATGGCTTATCACCCATACACAATCAGAAAATGCTTTTCTGCTTTGAAGTGTTGCAGTTTGTGAGGAGACTTTCTACAGATGTATGGAGATGGACTGTATCCCCAGATACTGTGTCTTAGGAGGAAGGAACATGTGAGGAAAGCAAATCAGAGGCATTAACCTTGATATCCTTCCAGTGTTTCAAACAGCAGCGAGAAGAATTTCTGTGTGTTGGCCAGTATCTTGCGAGGCAGAGGCGATCTCATGGCCACCTTCCATTGGCGGGTACCAGGGCCACTGGATTC
>NW_010417990.1:50971-53938 GCF_000710305.1 Buceros rhinoceros silvestris | reverse complement strand
TCCCGGGCCCACTGGTTCCCCGGCTCCTGCCACTCTTGTAACTCCTTCCACTTTCTCAAGGTTGGTGAACATCATCCTTTTATGCTTTACCGTTTGTCAGATATTGCTCATGCTAATGAAACTGCAATTCATTTTGAGTTGGGATATGATCAGTAAGCAAACTTACTGCGAAAAGGAGTTTCAATATTTAGTTACTTTTGTTATTGAAATAAGAACTCTCAACAATTAGTGAACCTACACAATATTACTCTAGGAGAAAGTACTAGGTCTCTGGAATATATGGACGTTTTGGGCTTTGCGGAATAAATGCAACTTTTCTCTAACATTGTAACTAAAAAGTTCCTGAAAAATAACGGAATAAACCATATTAAAAAAACCCTTTACCCCAGGCTATTATAATGAAGAAAAAGTGTTCCAAATGTGAACTAATGAAGTAAAAAGTAATGAATATTTAATTTGTATAATTTACCAATGTGCAGTTAGGAATCCAAGCGACATTCTTCATAAATACCGTGTTCATTAGGCCTTTACTGTAGCTTGCCTGCAATCATTACATTTTTTCCCTGTATTGCTATTACTATGGTGTTACACAAAGGTGAGTGAACATCTCATGAGAGTGCCTAGAAGGTTCAAGGGAAAAAAAGGAAACGAGGAAGGCAATGGTGTCTATTAAATTTAAATAAGCTACCTGTTTACAGTGAAAAAGATAAAAGACTAAGCACAGCAGAAGAGCAACTGAGAAAAGGAATAGAAAAGGTAATTGAGTTTTACATTATGGGCTTCTTCACTTGGCAGTGTGAATATTATTGAATTAGCCCTATTACTATAAAGATTACACAAAAGCAGAGCAGTGTGAAGGCTTGGTATGAAACTTTAACAATATCAATGGAGGTGAGATAAGCGCTACCAAAACTGCGCACAGGAATGTATCAGATAAAGACTATCAGGGGATTTTTTTTTCAATAGAACTGAACTATGGTGTGATGTGAATTTTAATAGGAGCACACAGAAAAATGAAAATGTGAACAGCAAAAAAATTCCATACACAAAGAGAAGGATTTCACAGCCACAGCCTGCACAGTAAATATCAAGAGGTGAAATATTTGTATTAAAGGGAATGTCCTTCATACCATAGCTGTATTTAACAAGACTATTTCTCACCACATCCTCTTGGACTCTAGCTTACCAAGTTGACTCTGACACAAGGTCACATAATTACCTGAAATACGGATTTCACATTGTTTTATAGATTCAAAGTGAGAATTAAATGTCAGCAGATTTAAATTATTGAATGCGGATCTAAAAATTGTGCTTTTGTTTGGCTGCAGAAGATTGAACCAGAGTGGTTTTGCATTTCTTCAAGCTCTTTTCCAACTCTTCCTTCCTCACAGTCCGTCACAAATTCATGCCTTCTCCCTATACATTATTTACTTAGTTACTGACACAGATTTTCTGTAAGGATTGTCCATAGGATGTTTAAATAAGCTCTAAACCCATAGCACAACACCCTCAGTATTTCACACTTTTGTTCTAGAAGGTAGACGAAATATTCTGAAAAATAGCAGACTTAAAGACAGATTGCCTTTTCCACTCCTTGAAGTGGGAGAATGGGACTGCTCGACAGGAGAAGTTACCCTAGCACCAGGGGTTCCAATTAACTATAAGAACCACTAGTGCCTCAGGCTGGCAAGAAAGCCTAATCAGGTATGAAAAAGAACATGATTGTGACAAATTATATATTCTTGGAGCATATATATGAAGCATGCTGTGTTCTGCATTTTGTCTTCCCCATGTCTGAATGGAAGTCTGAACTGACCTTGCCGTGATTTTCCCCATCTATTCCCACACCTTGTTCACTGCTGTAAGTCAACAATGCAGCCCAACAAGAATGAGTTTTGGACAGCTGGCAAGTACAGTCCAGGGGGATTTCCTGCCTGTTTGATGCAGCTCCTGCCCGCTTGAAGGAATAGCAGGCAGGTAGTTGCAGAGCCTCCCAGGAGCTCAGCCCTAGCAGCTTCAGGTGTAGTCATTGGAAGAGTCCAGCAGGGTGCTGGACTCACATGGCTCCGTTTAGTGAGCTATTTGCAGCACAGGGGAATGCAGTATGGAAAATTTGCAAATGATGAGCCTTGAGAGACTGATGACAGACAGAGAAGCAATTAAAAAAGTGAAATTAGAGGAGAGACACAAACTACCATCTAAACATTATCAGTGGTAGGTCCTGAATATGACTGTATATGAATGGACAATTTTCAGGATTCACCACAGATATTTCCTTTGCTATCTTAGGGTAATTTAACAGAAAAATGAGTAATTTTCAGCCTTGTGTTCCTTGAAGAGACCAACAGTGATGCAATACTAAGGAAGTCGCAGTGAGGCACTGGGATATGAAAGCAGAGGTTGAGCTAAAGGTGTAGCTGTTGCTAGAGCACGGGGATATGTCAGCAGCCTCGCTCATCAGGAGTGTATTAGCCTCATGCCGAGACACCAGTTTAATATAGTACTTTAATTGGCAGTGAACTTCGTTTCCACATGGCTTAGTTGGGCATATCAATACCTCCTCTGTGAGGGCAATGCACTTTTGCCCGGGTAGCCAGCTGTGGAGGAAGGTACTACGTTTAGAATTGGATGCTACGCCAGAGGTTTCCTTATGATTTCCTGGAAGCCAAACAACAGTTCTGTTTTACAAACTATGACACAATCCTATGAAACATTGTCCATATTTTCTTTGAAACATTTTCCATATTTCCTTTGCATCATTGAAGAATTTTTGCAAAGATGGAGGACGGAAGGTGACTTCCTTGTAATTCCACGAAACAGGTTTACCTGAGAGTAGAGGTGCTCTGTCACCATCCACAGACATGTTGTGCAGTGGAAAGAGCGGCTGTGACACCCTACAGCCTCCCAACTGCCTTATAAGCTTCACCAAACCCAACTGGAACCCTGCATTCTGTTTCTCCTCCATTC
>NW_010417990.1:22193-50871 GCF_000710305.1 Buceros rhinoceros silvestris | reverse complement strand
TTCCTGCTTCTGATTCCTTCCTTTTTATTTATTTCTTTCTTTTCCCCCGTGATAACGCCTACTCCCCTACACAAATTTGTTTCCATCTCATCCCCACTTTGTGTGTGCACTGGTGAGGAAATAACAACTCTGATCATCAGGGTAACAGTCCTTGACTTTGCATGTTAACAGTCCATAGGTTTTGCATGTGCTCATGCTGGTAGCACGGAAAAAACGTAACATAGAATAGTTGGTGGGCTAGAGGTTTTCACAGGCAACAGTGCTGAACAGGCAAGAGCTGGACACGGTGAAGAGGGAAGTGGTATGGCCAGGCCAGCTAGTGCCAGGGCACAAAGCGGCTGCTCCTTCTGAGCACTTGCCTACCAGTCAGCACTGAAATGCTTTGTAGCTAAAACCAAATGACAAAACTGGAGCTGAAATGTGGCCAAATGCCTACAGGTAGCCCTTTTCCTACTGAAATAACAACTGTGTGTTGATGAGCCGAACAGCAGATTGAACATTTTGGAGGAAACAGCACAAAATGACAAATTTCTATGCTGGCTACAGAAGGGGTTAGGCATTATCCAACCATCAGTATGTGAAAAAGTGGCAAAAAAGAGGTGAATGGCGGTGACATGAGCTATGGATCCAGAATATCCAACCTTTTCTTACAGGTTTACTGCAGCACTCCGCTAGTCCTAACAATAACTGTGGAGTGAATCATTTTGCTGTGAACTACATGCTTCTGGCTTCCCCAAAATGACCCAACAACAGGGATGCTGCCATTGGAACAACTGGCGACTGGTTCTGCTTGACAGGGAGTGGGATATTATTCTTAATTGTTAAACTGTGGATGTAATGTAAATGTTTTCACTGAGTCTAGTGGTTCTTCGGTGCAGCCGTGCAGTGCTCCTTGAGTGAGCAATTGCCTGAGAGTGTTGTTTGGCTTGCAGGACTGTTCAGTGTCATCTTGGCAGCAGGCAGCTCTCCCTTAAAGGAGGATTTTTCTAAGAAACGTTTCCGTACTATAGCTCTAGAAATATAAAGAAACTAGACTGGGGAGTAAGTAATTTGTATTGACCCCTTTCCAGCCACAAAGGTGTGAGAGACCCTAATTCCCTGCCTTCTCCCCCCTGCAGAAACTGGGAGGAGGTCCAGCAAAAGAAATGGAGTGACAGTTCAGACTTGAAGGCAAGCCTGGCTCAGATGGGAAGATTAAAGACAACTTGTTATTCACATCAAAATGACTTTGGAGAAATATTCTACAAATATTAGAAATTTCATCAGTTTATTTTTATCATATGTAAGCATATTCCTTCTCCTTCCTGAACATAAATGAACTGGCTTAATCCTACTCTTTTCATTTGGTAGAATTATTATTCCTTTTGCATCTCCCCTGCTGCTTCATATCACTACTGAGTATTTACCAAGAACTAGTAAAATTCATAGATTTTGGTTGCTTGACAGGTACAGAAAAATACATAAAGTAGGCAAATGGCAAACTTCTGTGCTTACTCAACAGGGAAGGCTATGGCTATAACACACTACTAGATTTAGTTTTAAAAGCAGTAAAATTGTTGAAATGAACCAACAATTTTCACACCTAATGACTCATTCTTGCAAAGTACTGATGCTGCGGTTTTCAGAAAAAACCTGGGATGATAAACATGAAGATAGTGGCAGTTTCTGTTGCACAATACCACGTTATGGGAAACATTCAGGACCTGAAAATACAATTTTTCAATCTGTTTCAATATGGGGAGAAGTCTAATAAGTTTTCTGTGGAAAACAGGCTTTGCATTGCAAATTGAATCTCCTAGTCAGTAGGCTCTCCTTAATCTGCGCCTTGCCTGACATCAATTTCCTTTTCCCCTTTCTTTTTTTTTTTCAAATTTTATTTTTTCTCCATTTTGTCACGATTCCCCGATAATTTTTCTCTGGCCCCAGTAGCCTACTTATTAAAACTCTGTTCTCCAAAAGAGAAGATAGAGACCCTAGCTTCTTGAAGAAATCTGTACATTTAATTCTCATTGAAAAGTTGTGGGCTTATGTTATCACATTTGATATTTGTTACTTCAAAATTTATAACGCGAAACTTCTCTGAAAATGAATTATATTCATTGTGCATGGAAAATTCTCAGCTCATATTACTAGTAAATATTTCTTGCAAATCAGTAATTTATTTTTATAATTTTGTTTGTTTTATGACCACATCTCAATTATAATACGTGCCTATATAAACTTTTTAACATATTAAAAAAATACTATTTTGATTTTCTTTAAACATTCGATGATATGTGGAAGTCATCCAAGTTTTGAAAAATGTGCAGGGAGGCCTTCCATTTCAGAAATAATTACGCATGTTTTATGCAGGTGTTAGTAACATAAGTGAGTCAAAAGGTGTAAATCACTTTTTAGCTCGGCTTAGTACTGAAATTATGCTCTCAAGCCTAGTCTCTGGCTCCAATAAAAGGTTGTCTTTGTTTTTCACAAAAAAGTTAAACTGCCACGTCAGGAAAGATAATGCCTAGGTAGATTACTTGAAAGTCTTCTCATTGCTTCCAAAAACACTAAGCTTCACTGTGTGCACTGAGTGTTTTCTGAAGAGAAAGGCTCCAGGTTCCCTATTCTACCTAATTCCAGCAGAAATAAAGCTGCAAAAATGAACACAGGGTACTTCATGCTTGAGGATAGATCATTAATAAACGATATCTGCTGGCTCAGGAGAAAGCCTCCAAAACTACAGAAATAACAAAAGCAGAGTGAAACTCTCTAACAGTAGGATTTATGGCTCCATGTTTTATTTCCTGTGAGTACTTTATAAATATAAACAAGTAAACTGGTATTTTGTGTCTCAAAGTGCTACTTTGCATCCATAATATAGGAGTATTTAAAGATCCCTGCATATATTCTTGCGTGTGTGTGTGTGTGTACACATATATAAATATATATGTTATGCATATACACTACATATGCTATATAGATATGCTATATGCATATTTACATACCTCCATAGATATTTCAGTTCTTCCTGCCCTTAGTTTTTTTGAATGCAATGTGTATCCTCACTTTTTCTTATAAAGCCGTAAGGAGCTGTAAAGTTATGTGCAAGTCCAGCTGCCATATACAATATTGTATTTTAAATACAGTCACAAAAAGGGGGACAGCGCGTGCATGCATCGTGTGTCTGGCAAACTCAAACTGATTCAGTGCCCTCATTATTTCCACCAATGATGTGTAGAAGGCCATAGAATTTGTGATTTGGCACTGATAAAGACTGACTCAAGATATTTAATAACATGGGATCATCATGCAAAATCTCTTGATCAATCACACAGAGAAATGACAGACACCACCATGCTGACGGCCCGGGAAGACCTTGTAGATCTGTAGGACTCACAGAACATGGGAGGATGCCCAGAACAGGAGAGGAACAACCCACATTAGAGACTGGTTTAGTCTAAGTCAACTCGTAGCACAAAAGTTTAAATGCATCTTCAGTTAACGCAGAATACACTTTCAGTATTTACTGCTCGGGATGTAGACTTTACGGAACAACATGAGTAGGATGATAGTGCAGGACTGAGAAACCAGTTTTGCAAAGATCATAAAAAAAAGAATTTTGCAGGAAATTAAGGAGAGGGAGTTGTGACATGACCCTCGATCGCTGACCATCTTCACAGTTTATACACAAATCTATAATAGGTCATATGGACCCTGGCCTATCATTTTCTGGAAAGGCAGAGCCTCAGCAGCTCTGGATTTCTCAATCACACTGGATCTGTCTCGTTAAATAATCCCAATCACACTACAGATGATCTGAGTTGGAGCTGCAGCTGAAATACTATTTCACAGGGTAAAGAAAAAATGGTGCAGGTCCTGAGCGGTGCTGTGCTTATGCCTGTCTTACTCTTCACCCACTGAATAGTCATGGCCATAGGTGAATACAGGAAAAGCAAATAAATTGTTGAAAATCTAATATACCTCCTGCCACTAAGGAGATTCGACTATACTTTAAATGAATCATCACATTCAGAAATATCACTGGAAAGGGATAGTGAAAATTGTTTATGGCAACTATAAAAGTGGAAAATTTATAAATGGACTTGAAAACAAGGATTTTGAATTTTATATTCTCTTGGGACCCAAGGAAGAGGCCCAGAAGTCAGGCAACAGGAAGTAGTGACAGTGACATTTTGGCTGAGCTGAAAGAATAAAATGTCAGAGAGGCTAATAAGTCATCTTCCTCAGAGGAGAGAAAATCTTGTCACTGACAGTGATGGAGGTGAGGGGAGCAGAGAGGGCTTCAGGGACAGCCCAGAAAGGCTGTTATGACAAAGGGAGCCCAAAGTCATGTATTGAATGAACTCAACAGACATTTCACAGGGATGGCCCATAGACTGCAGGAATGATATCTGAGTTTGATATCGGGGTTATGATAGCAGCCAACCCAAGCTGAAACATCAAAAAGGAGATATGAGCCTATGAGCATGTAGATGCAGCAGAATGAGAAATAAATCCGAGAATTGTTAATACAGCCAAATGGATGAATCCACTCAGCAATAAGGAGTAGACTAAAGGAAGATGGCAGCCACAAAGAACGCGAACCTCATTTATCCAATGTGCAGGTTCATAGGCAGTTAACAAACGGAGGAGCATCATGGAAACTATAAAACAGAGTAGTAACTGTATGTCTTTACATGGGAGACACAGGCAGACTGTGGAAATGACCTTCACTGCCCCAAACACCAAAAACCTAGGGCCATTCTCACAGTGTGAGCTTAGAAAGCTGACTGCAAACTCTCATGCAGACAGAAGTACGACATCTGTCCAGAAAATGCATATGGGAGCACACTTGGCCCTGACCAGCTTTGATGCTGAAATAACTGCTTTCCTGATTTTCTGAGAACTGATTGTTTGAAGCACTGGCATTTTATTATACTTCTCATTTCAACCAGGCTTTTAAGAGTGAACAATTCACCACATGATCTCTGGTGAATATCAAAGTCTCATTTGTAATCGAATAAATTAAACTGCCAAAAATTAAAAAAGCAAATGTGTAAAACAAACTTTTTCCTTTGAAATCAATGTTTTTAAAACATCTCTTACACCAAAGCTGAGTAAAAAAGGAAAGCAACGCAAACAAGGAACCTGGAGCGACAGGAGGATGGAACCAGGCTAAATGACAAATCGCAAACCTAGAGAATCAAGTAATATGCAAATAGTGGTAATCAACAAGAAGAACAGGAAAAGCATGATCAAAGCCAAACTCTTCAGATATGAATGACTCCTATGGCATGCTAGAAGTGCATTAACACCTTGTAACCGCAATAAAAGAGCCCAACAAAGTAATTTGTATCAAAGAGCAGTGTGCAGGAAAAAAGAAGAAAGTAACACATGGAAAGCAGGTTCCACCTCTTGCCTACAATTAACTCAAGAGAGTAAAAAATGGTCTTACTGAGATGCATGACATGAAAGCAAAAATTAAGGAGAAAAAAAAACCCCAAAAAACCTCCCAAACCAGCAGCTAAGATTCTGCACAAAAGAGCTGAAAATATTTGAAGAACTGAAAACATGATGAAGCATAGCAAGCCTCTCAGGAGCTGTGGAACGAATCAAGCCACATTTCCTAGGGATCTTCTATTTTCCTTATCTTCACTGGTAATAAACTCGTCTCCCCAGGTTCCTATGAATCCCACCACCAACATCTGTTATGTCACCTTTGCAGTATTTCCCACAGTGCTCTTACAATCTTTCTACTTCACTTACAGGCCCACAGTACGCTAACAACCTTCTGACAACATTTCCCCAGCTACCTTACCTATCCCTTACACCCTTCAGAAATGTCCTCCAGCACGTCCCACATTCCTGCCATCCCCACCCGAGTAAGTTGTTCTTCATCCCATGTGTCCTGTGCTTGACAGAGCCACATAACCTCAGAGAGTGGAAGGACCTCTGGACATCTCCAGTCCAATCCCCCTGCCCTAGCAGAGTCAAGTAGTAGAGGTTGCTCAGTGCCATGTCCAGTTGCATTTTGAATACCTCCAGGGATGGAGACTCCGCAGCCTCTCTGGGCAACCTGTGGCAGTGTTCGACCATCCTCATAGTGAAAAAGGTTTTTTTCTTATTTTTAAGTGTAATTAACCATATAATACCTAGTTTTGTCCTGTGACCCCAATATGTCTCCCAGTGTGTCCAGCTCTGAGCCATACCACGTTCACCTGCTCATAGTACTCAAAGCTACAGGCCTTGCACCGGCACACAGAGGCTGGTATCTCCCCAGTCTTCTACCAACTGTGCTTTGCTTGTTGGCCAGGCAGAGGCTGGAACACACTGTGCTCCTGTCCAGGGTGTGACTGGTCAAGCGGGTGGAATAGCTGACATCCTTTCTGCTGCTAGGCTGACCAAATATAACCATCAGTGCTGAACTCTCCCTGTGTTTCTTAGGCGATTTTCTTAATAAGGACCTTCCCTCTATACAGTCATCAGTTCAGATCTCTCTGGCATGTGATTTGTCCTTGGCTTGACTGAAGAGTGCCAGTGGGTTCAAAAACTTTTGACAGGAGCTGTCAAACTTAAATGCGGTGTTTATCGCTTCTGGTTGACAATGCTTTATATTAGATTCTGAAGATACTTTTAGTTTTCTAAAATCAGATGAGACAAATTAGGCCCACAAGTAACATAAAGACTGCATGAAGAATAAAGAGGTGAAACTGGAGATGGTCTGGTGACTCAAAGAAATATTTGTGATGGATACTATCACCATCTCTCTTCAGCCAGGGAAAATATTTGAGAGCCAATAATAAGATAATTTTTGAAAAAAGGAGCACACATACTTCAATGATCTTTAACCAAGCCATATATTCCATACAGAGTACAGGTGTTATGATACTTGGGCATTGACCTTTTAAACAAAGCTTTCAGAGAGCAATATGAGATTTGAAAAGAGAAAAAAGTGTCATGCCAAATTCTCTTGGTAAATCAATGAACGGCACTGAATGCTCCTTAAACTCAGAGTCCATTTTATCTCCTTTATCTGCAGAACAAGATTCTTATTAAAATAGCTCATAATAAAAACGAGGTTGCCTGGGGAAAAGAACAAAACTGTTCTAAAACAGCATCTGAATCTATTAATGGAATGAACTAATTTAATAACACTGAAAAATATTTCAGAAACCAGCTTCCAGCTGAGATATGTTTGGTAAAGCTCCTCCTGGCTTAGTATTTTGGCTCACCTGGTGGAAATACCATGAGGGTCTCAGCTGGAACCTCAGCTGTGCTAATGTGCAGGATATACACTGGAAGTCCAGATGCCAGATGGGGGATTTTGATAACTGCTTAAATTGGCTGTTATGTCTGGCCACCAGTTGGCAAGCACAGGAGCTTTTCTAGATTTGTATTATGCTAAAGACCACGATAGCAATGGAGGAAAATGAAGAGCGTTACAAAAACCATAACGCTATTCTCAAGTAAATGTAGAAGTTGTTGCTGCCATGTGGCTGTAGGAGTCTTGCATTTGCCTTTGAAATCTGGCACGTAATGATTCTCGTTTTAAAGACACTGTGAACAAAAATATACAGCATACATGATATAAGCACAAACACATATAAATACAGACTGGAAAGAAAAACAGAATGCAGGAAAAGATTTGATAATTAAGTGTTTTGGAATCCTGACTCTGAGAGAGCTACCGACTGAAGTTATGACCATTGCTGCTTTAGTATTTTGAAGCTAATTTCAAAGCTACTGTTCACTGATTTAGGAGCCTGACATCTGTCTTTGAGAACCCTCATTTTTTTTTAGCTTAAATTTTCTGCAAGGCTGAGCACATATTTTGCAAAGATACAGCTGTATGGCCAGGTGAAAACAATTACACGGCTAAGACTTTCTCCACTCTGAGAGTCGTTATTTCAAGTACAGTCCTATGGTCACCTATCAAAACAGCTCCCAAAACGGAGCTATAAAGCTGTGCAACTCAGAGTGCAAGTTCATGATATTGCATATCCAAATGCCAAGTCAGTTGGCTAGTAAACTAGTACTTTAGGCTACTAAGTCCAACCTTAGTGCTAGTATAGTAATTTCTATTGCACTTGGTGGAAAGCGTGCCAGTTCTTCAGCAGTCTTCGAAGGGAAGATAGACCTTCATTATTGTGGGAGCTTCTGGTTCTCCCTTAGAGGACCTCATGGACACTTTTGGTCATGTCACACACAGAATCTAAAATGAATATGGTAATTCCAGGCATAGCCATCTGGTTATGCATCCTATAGCCAGATGATACATATTAAGTCATTGTCGAAAATTAGGAAATGTGATAATGTATTAGGAAAAAATGCTATACTGGGAAGGTATAAAAATGAAAGCTATTGCACGTCTTCCCTTTCACTGTATCACTCTAGTTTGCTGTTTAACTATCTTTTGCTTACTTCTACCTACTTACAACTTCACTATCACTTTACTGTATAACTATACTTCCCAACTCCAGCTTTCCCCTCTGCTATTTATCACAATTACAGAAACACCTGTGCTTAACAAACTCTGTTAAACTGCTGAAAAATCAGCCCTTAACTGGCTTCAAAATGTCATCTTCATGCACACCCCCCCCCCCCCCCCCCCCAAAAAAAAAAAAAAGTATAATGCATGTCAGGAGAGTTTGGATCAGGATCCAGTACAGATGACATCCTGCTCCCATTGTGACTATTGGAATAAGAATGATGAATGTCAGTGCCTGAGGGTATGGTGGCATGTGGATTGCAGCTGATTCCAAAACTGAACATCAGGTTCAAGATTTTTAGAGCTATCTAGGGGCATTTATCTCACTTCCAACTTTCAGCTTTTAGCTAAACAGAGACCTCATATTCTTAGAAGAAATCTACCTTTCCTGGGATAGGAAGGGGTTTTTAGTTCTTAAATTTAAGAGAGGTTTTGTGCCTCCGAAATGCATTAAACCCTTAGCCTGTTGTAAGCAATGCATAAACTGAGGAAATTTGAGACTTAAAGCAGCCATTTTCAATCAAGATCAGTGTCTCAGGACAAGAACTCAAAAGAAAAATCTCTCTTTAAGAGAAATTAGTAACTTTTGCTGATAACTGGTTTTGATTTGTGAGCCAAAAGGATATAATCATGTGGAGAAGAGGCAAATAATCCTCAAGTGGAACAATTAAATTCCAATCAATTGTTACATAATGACAAAACAGTCTTCTAAAGCTCTGGAGGTGCCTAACCTTTCTCTTTATTAAGTAAAGATAGTCTACAATTAAAGTGTTTAATTGTTTGCAAAGGTTCTTTGTATTTTCTGCCTTTGTAAAAATTGCTATTCTAAACAGACCTTTTTTTTAATGGTTATTTTTCAAACCTCAAAAGTAAACCTTTTCATGCTTCTTCATTTTTATATGGTATCAAGTACTTCAGTTACTTTTCCCCATATTCCACAGATCAGAGCACAATTTTGTAGATTGGATTGGAACACCATCATGGCCATATCCAGTGCATTTATGCCTCGGGTGATATTCAAGCTTGTCTTTCCGCTCACTAAGCTGCTGTGCTAAGGAGAAATCCACAATCACTACATTTTTCCTGAACAGCAATGAGACCTGTCTCCTCCGCAGGTGTCAATGCAAGGTACTCATAGTTCCATGTCCTGAGGACTTTATGGTGATTAGCAGGGACATGCTTTGCAAATCAAGCTGCTGATAAGGGGGCATAGACTGATCAGGCATGAATCTGGATCTAAAACGTGTCTTAGGTACCTTTACTCTGATTTAAAGGAACCCATCAACTCATCTTCAGTCTGGATCCACATGGATATGAGCTTTGTGGTGCACCCCACAATCACACAAGTTCTCTGGGAGTGTGGTGTAGCTCTCTTCCACCCCATGCATCCAAGATTTCCTTCAGAGAAAGCCAGGACTTGGGGAGAGACCATATTCATTCATCCAGGTTTCTTCTCAGCTGCTTTTGGGGATCTAGCCCAGCCATGTCATGAGGGACCAGGATCCCAGCATAGGCTGCACAGTCAATGTAGATGACCTGATTCACCCACGGGAGAAGCTCATCTATATCCAGTGAGAATACAGGTACCTTTGGGTAAATAGTCTCCTATACTAAAACCCTACAGTGAGGTGAGATGAATTCAGACAATCTTTAACTCAAGCTGGCTGAGTACTGCTTACCAGCCGTTAGTGGGGCTGATACAGAACAAAATCAGGATTAACTCAGCCTCTCAGATTAACAAAACCTGTTTAAAAAAACCCAGAAATTCACTGAGAAACACAGTGAGATTTTATTTAACATGCCAATGTCTTGCATCCTTTTTACATCTCAGGTACACATCTTGCATTTAGGAAAACTATAGTGAACATTGCCTTCACGTTTAACAGGCATTAAAATGCTAGCATTTATTAGCTTGCTTATTTGTTTGTTTGTACCTTGTCCCTCTGTTAATGCACACATTTTCCTATAGTTTAGTACAGATGTTTTTATTTTCAGCTACAAAAGTCAGTCACATCATAAAAAAATCCTCTGTAGGATTTCAAAAACGTTTCAAAAGTGCCCTGAAATTAATTTTAATGTATAGAATATTTGCAATTCTCTTCTACTAAAGAGGGACAGGAGTATAATCTTGGCCTTGTCTTTATTTAGGACACATTATTCACATATTCACATACTTCACGTGAATGTACATAAAAGAACATAAATACTATTTCTGTAGTCTTGTATAATATTTCATGTCATTTTATTTTTTGCTTCTTCTTAATATTGCTTCCCAGCTTCATCTTCTTACTGCTTTCCTCATGGAAGAAATGAGCACATTGATAAAAAAAATACACCTGTGAACACGCATGCCTGTTTCCTGGATTTCAGAAAATAAAGAGATGTTTGCAAGCTTCTGCTTTGCTACAGAGAGAGGGGATAAACAGCTTTGGTTAATATCTTTAAAAGTGCTGATAGACATAAAAATGTGAGCTGCATTCCTACTTCATTCATACATTAAAAAGGTGCTGAAGGGTACTTAGAAAGAGAAGGAAATGGAATTAGAGGAATAGGGTTGCTTGGCAGGGTAACTAAAAAGTCTTGGGCTTTGGGGTTGTAATAATGCTAGAATTAATGTAACTAACCATATTGCTATAGTCTGTAACTGTGAAAAGGGTTCTGGACAAAAGGGAACTGTTGCATATGTTTTTTACATATAATGGCAGTTTATTTCCTAAGATTGCTATTGAAGCAGAAACCATATTTCACATTAATACCACTTAATATGTTATTCATTGCCCTGGGCTCCAGAAATGAACAGTGAATTAGGTCATGGTGAATAAATACCTATCAGTGTCCATCAAGTGACATTCCTCATCTCTTTTCCCTTTTTCTTAGTTTCATGAGGTATCAAAATCTCATTCTGTTGTTTATCAGACGGTATATGACAGAGCAAACCTTTCTGGGGGTGGCTGTAAATATATAGCTCCCATTACTGCTAGAGTCAACCTCAATACAAATGGTAAGGCTGATGTAAATCCCCCTCATTTTGATGAGGTATGTGCTGCGTTTGGTCAAATGAGCACGTTTTAAATGACCCTGAACTAATTACCTCTCAATGACATGGCACAAAGCCAAACCAAGGGCCAGCTCAAGCTGCTGGAGCTGACAAGTCTCTGTGTTGCACCTAGATCCATCAATCCTCCCTCCCCTTTCCTACAGGGTGACCAGAACTGATTTTAGCAAATGCTGGCTTACAAAGAATGGCTTCTGGAGCTGCTCATCAGCAACGTGAAAGTTGCTCAATCCTTATATTTTTTTTTTTGTAGAAAATTGTCCCTTTTTTTTTTTAGCTCATGTCCTTTACCTCAGACAGTTGTTGATATATTGCTATTTTGATATACATTGACATATGGCTCCTGCAGTACTAAATAAGTGATTCAGGCTGCTGCAACTGTTAATTTATAGCCCACAGACACAACCTTAGCTCCCCATGATGCCCAGGCTGTATGCAGGTGACACCCTCTGTCATGAAGCAAGTGGCAATTCCTCAGACCTCAGCACTACCGGATAATGGAGGCTTAACAATCTACCTAATCAAAATCTGATCATACCATTACAATTAATGGGATAGTGGAGTGTTTTAATGATAGTAAAGGGTCTGTAGCATTGTCCAAGTTTTTAAATCGTATTTAGAGCAGTTCTTTTAATAATAACCTGTTACAGTCACTGAGGCAAGATTGGTGGCCTGCATTTAGCCATGCAAAAGTGTTATACGGCTTTATAGACCACTGACCACTGGCCACATGGCTGCTGTGATGCACTCAGTTGAAAGCACGATGTGTGCCTGGTGCTGACTGTCAGAAACAAAACTCACCAGGGACTGCTGAGGAGAAGCGAACAGAGGTCTCTATAGAAAGTTTTCTGGGAAAACTTTCTGGGGTTTATGCTTGCAACCTGAATTTAAAAAGAAAAACTGGTTTCTTTTCTGTGAGAATTTCCACCAGCTGGTGAGGAGATACTGCCCTTTTGTTGTCTGGATGGAATGACAACTAGTTTTGGCTATATGGTTTCCCAGTAGGGGAAAATTCACTTTAAATATCTAGTTAGAGACCTGTTACTATTTTAGAGGAATGCCCTGAAGGCCTCCACCTTGTCCCTTCTATTTATGCATTTATACTGCTTTAGTTAAGACTGTGACAGCACTTCTGTCATAGCTACTGCATTTTCCAGAGGCCACGGGATAGTTTTTAACACTGTAATGAGGTCGTAAAAATGTGCTTTGGGCTGCAACATGTATTACAAGATTTGAGCCAAGAAGCAGATTCATTTGACCAAATCCTAAATAGTTGGGGGTTTTTGAAGTTCTACATGTGCAAAGCATGAACCCATTTTACTAACATACATAAAATTTTGCTGGACTACCTTTGGGCAAGAGTTCCTAGCAGTGCAGGGGTATACAGAGGAGTGTGTATGCAGTCACTGAAGAAAGGTGTCTGCCTTTCTTTGGTGCCAGGAAAATAGAGATGAAAATCAGCATCTGCTCACAATGTAGTGTCACTGTGCACTAGACTAAAAAGCTGAGCCACAATTAACCCAGTCCAAGGCTGACGGGAAGAACATTAACGTTGGTGATATATTTAGACAAGTGAAATCATGGTCTTTCCTATATGTAGGTTTTGTGAGACATCAAAGAAGTGGTCTGTGCTCATGGCGTCTGACTTGGCTTTACTCCGCTCATTTGGTGCGGACACTTTCTAGCTGTGTTTCATGGAACGCACTTAGAAGAATTCCTGCCTGAAAAACAGAGTAAATATCCGTATTATTCGGGCAGGAATTCCACATCTGCTATAGTAATAGTTTTAATAAAGAAAGCCAAAATCCTCTTTTGCCTCATATGCAAAGGCTCTGTGTTTTAAAGAACGTGAGCAAACTGACAAGAGAGAAATAGTCAGGGAAGTTGAAGTGAGTCAATGAAAGGTGTGAAGACAACATGTGTAAGCTACAGTACATTGAACTGCCATGTGACTGCTTTTCCTTAGAAATAAAATGTACTTAACTGGCTGTGGCTTAATTCTAGAAGACAGTCAATGTATGAATGCTGACCTTACAAATTTAATTCATGCACCTAACCTCCTCTGGATGTCTTTGTGCAGATAAGCCCTAGTGAACACAGCTAGTGGCTCTTCTAAGATAAGATGGATCTCTGCAGATGCTTCTGTCAAACTGACACTACTTTTTATTTAAAATATAATCAGATAAGGACTCAGACTTTCCACCTAGGCCTTTTCCACTGAATTTTGGCAATGAAAGGACTGCTCCAGCCTTCAGATCCTGGTCTCTAGAATGAGAGGTGGGGTTTTGGTTTGGGCTTGTGGGGGGTGATTTTTGTTTGTTTGTTTGTTTTGGTTTGTTTTTTTTTTTTTTTGGCATGGGGGAGGGGGTTTTTGGTTTGGCTTTTGGGGGGTTTTTTTTTTTTTTTTTTTTTTTTTTTTTTTTTTTTTTTTTTTTTTTTGGCATGGGGGAGGATTCCTAGAACTGTAAGAATTATTGGGGGTAGAAAATGAGATTACAGACTTAAATAACGGCATTGATAATGCTACTTGGTAAATAAAGTCAACAGAAGGAGCTGGAATATTGCACCGAAAAAACCAAGATGGATGTTCAATGAAATCGAAAGATTTATGTACTCCATCATTAAACAAGCTAGGTTTATTTGGAATTTGCAGATAGTGGACAAGACTCAGGACTGTTTTAGAGAAAGAAGTTTAAGTTTGGACTGTGGCAGGCTAAAACGTCTGGATGTTTCTGAAGAATTCTCTCTTTATTGAACATGGGCAAACACAGTATTAGCCAGCAATTACAGCTCCAAGGGGTTATGCAGGAGAGAGCAGAGGTCACCCCTGAAAAGATAGAGTCACTCTTCATGCTCATCTCCTGACTGAACAAGGGTGGATTCCACTGATACCACCCTGAAAGGCTGGAGCAGCCCAAGGTCAAAATGGGTCGTGAAATAAGTAGTAAGGTTAGCCATGAAGCAGAGCGGTACATAAAGGGCGAGTTTGTTTAGGGTTCATGTTTAATCAATACCAGTTACACTAGGTTGCTCTATTTCACGTGACACACTGCATAACCACAGGGAACCTCACTTTATTGCAAAAGGGATGCTGGAGATAGATAGCGACATTGATATTTACAATAATTTATGCTAGAGTGTGACATCTCAGTGGTCTTTTCTACACAATATCTGAGGGTCCGAACAATTTTTTACTTTCCATGGAATTATCTAGGATGCACAAAAAAGGGGATGGTGATTAATGCTGGGGTAGCTCTAGCTGACAAATATATTACAGATAAATTGGTATTACTGCCCTTATTTAAAGCCACTGGACACTAGGTTTGGCAGAATGATTTGACTGTGTTCTTTTGTCTTTTTCCATGGATAATTTTTATCTCCTTTTGCTTCAAAAGCTAACTGGCTTCCTTTGAAGGACAGTAAGCTTGACAGGGTTCAAGCTAAGCTTCTTGAACTTAAATCCAGCATGGGTATTCCCTTACTGAATCAGCTTTAATGTGAATTGTGTGTCTCTAATATTTCACACCATTATAATTACAGACCACCGCAGAGGAGGACTATGTGAATTCTAGTGCTAAATTTAATCAAGTGCTCCTCCAAGGTGGAAGAGAATGTATCTATCTTTGAAATTAATGGAAAGAGACAAATGAAATCAATCCCTGGAATTTTGGTTCTGTCCACTCTGCATTAGAGGACGTCCCAGAGAAAAAACCTTCAGTAGCAACTGAAGCCTGAAGTCTGATAATGTGAGAACTTAAAATTGCAATGTATGAAACCCATGAAGAATGGTACACTTCATCTGGACTGTAGAATCAACAAGAATTTAATAAGTTAATCAGATCATCACCGTTTGAGTGCACATAAATTTGAAGTGTTTCTCCATTATGAAGTGCTTGTCTATAAATTATTGTAGAGAAAGCCATTTTCAAATTAATGTTTGAGCTATTAGAAAATACAAAGGGCATTTTCATTAATTGGAGGCAGCTTTTCTTCCTCTCTCTTTGTCATTACCTTTGTTACCCAGAATCAGTTTAGCACTCAAATTTATTGATGTGTATGATTCAGTGGCGTTATTTGTTTAGAATTTGTCCTATACCTGGTGGAATAAACTCATTAAGTGTAAATGAATAGTTATGTAGTCATCATCTAAAATGAGTCACTGCAGTTCTCTGAAGTCATTACAGTGCCTTTGAACACAGCTGGAAAGAAAGCCTCTGTGAAGGTTACATCTTCCTTCTCAGATTTTAACTACCATTAATTTTCAACCCTTCCTTAGAATGGCATCGTGTTTGCAGACAGCAAGACTCATTCTTCTGCAGAAGAGCAGGGGTCCCCCTTCTATCTGAGAATGGATCAAAATCACCACAAAAAGATGTTCTGTATTTATGCTGCTACAATGCATTTGTTTTCACAGTATATAGAAGCTATGATTCAGAAACAAGAACATCATTGTGCAATAAACAGCTGTTTTAAAAATCACCATTTTTTGGGATAAATATGAGGTACAGATTCTCCTACATCTGTCAAACTTCCTGCCACTGAAGGTCAAAGGAGGAGGAGGGTTGCAGATTGCAGGACACACTGTGTAGGATCTCTATTTCAGTAAAACTGCCCACAAGGACAGGTTAGATTTCCTGCAAGGGAATATACTGTATGAAATTAAGTCTAACTTGGGCATGAGCTTCTCTTTTTGGAGAAATAAATGTCTCCATAAGCTTTGCCTACCTGTGTGGATCCTTCATAATATAGGTAAACAGAACTATGTTTTGATACTTGTACCATCTTAAGCACCTATTTTGATATCCATTATGAAAGAGACTTGTAAAGTGCTAGCAGTAACACAATACACCGCGAGGGAACTGACAAAGGATTCCTACTCACTTTTTTATTGACAACTGGAATATCTCAGTGTGCCAAAGGCAAATCTATATAAACTAATACAACCTATTTCAAAGTCAAAATGCATTACACTGCATTCACCACAAGACTTCGGAAAATCCTATTGCTTGAGAACGGTTTCACTGAGAAAACCTGCAAGAAAAAACTGCTGCTAAAACTGACAGTATCTAATCACCCTGTTCACAGCTATGAACAGCTCGGTTATTTGAGTTTTTCTCTAAACAGCCTTAATATATTTTGTAAACATGCTGTCTATTTTTCTTCTCCCTGTTTGCTCAAAGGTTTAGATCCTTTGTCATGAGGCCGGAGACATCTATGAAATAAATGTCAGATGTTTATGGCATTTGTAATATTGCCCTTAGGCCAATGTATTCCAAAATACATTGGACTCCCTCCACCTGTTTTTACAAGGCAAGTGGAGCGCAGGTATGGTCACAACCATTGTGTAAATACAATATCTGAGCCAATGCTCACTGAACTCAGCAGGAGCTTTTCTTTCAGGTTCTGGGGTCTTCAGATCATGTCTACAGTCATGGTTATTTCATTTTAGACAACTTAACAGGGATTAGTTCTAATTTATTTTCCTTTTTTTTTTTTATTTTTTTCCCCTGGCACAGGAAGATAATTAAAGACTCAAGAAGACATTTGAAATGCAACCAATAAGATATTTGATACAGCGCAAGTAAAGTTTGCTTCAATTAGGAATGCAGAATTGTGTTACACAGCACATTAAACGGAACATTAACAGATGTAGATGTTTTTGACAAATTAAAAATAGGTTATTTTTTTGTTACAGTAATTGTCTAGCTTTCTAGTTTTCAACAGCACACAGAGAAGAACTCATCCAACTTTTCTTCTCTAGTTGTGGGTACTAGAAGTAGACAAATGTAGCTTTTCTACCAGGAGATCCTGATCTGCTGCATGCAATACAGCACATGAAAGTAGCAGAGACAGGAAAGGTTCTTTTAAACTGCACACATCATTCCCAGAAAAAATACTTACACATCTAAAATTCTAATTCATTTTAGATGTATTGTACAAACGTCTTCAAATATTACTTCTATACAGAGGATCCGCGTTTTAGAGTTCATTATCTGCTGGAAGTAAGACCGTGAAGAGCAGAGGAGTAGAAAAGGTATTTACAGGTCAAAGACAGCAATACAAAGTAGGTTACCTCAACTTGGTTGAAAAATGCTGTGTTAGTTCCCAAAAGGTTTTCTCTCTAGTGCAGGAGAGCAAAGCAGGAGTCAGGAAATCAATGCAGAAAGTACTGCTGGAGCAGGAAGGGCTTCCTCTGTGCCTCCATCTGTAGCAGGCTATCTCTTCATAAAAGCCAGGATATTTGTAGCAAAGCTACACCAGGAAAACTGATCTCCCAGAACCTTTTTGGCCTCCACCGCTGTCACTGGGAGAGTACAGAAGAACAAAACAGAAGATGTTGCTGTTATAGAGGTCTATTGCCTGCCACATAATGGCACCTGGACACATTTCCTAACCTCTTCTATTGAACCTAAATTGGAATATTTCAGCTTAAATTTTCATGTGGTAGAACTCAAAACCTGCCAGTATGTCAGGTGATAACATTGCACCATGAGCCTTCTGAGTTGATTACCTTCTTTGGCCTTTGAAAGGTAAGGAGAGCATCCTCTTTCTGACATGGTCCTGACAAAGTCTGCCTTGTTCTTGGAGGTGCAATCCATTATTGCACTTGCTCAGAGACTCCAGCTAAGATCACAGGCCTTGGCAAAACACTGTAGCAGGATCTCTGGAGTACCCCTGGGTATTGGGAAGGCTCCATCACAGGTGTCACTAGTGCATCTTCTGCAGCAGTAAAACTCCTTGTTCCCAGGCCAGGCTCAACTGGAGAATGTCTCAGGTATCTCAACACTGAGATGTGCAGAGCATAAAAGCCAAGGCACAGTGCTCTGAGGCCTCAAGGATGGGCCAGGCACATAAGACACCTCTGCATTGAATGTTAGGTGGTTACACAGTTCATAGTGTCCAGGACCCCAGGTGACACAGAATACATCACTGGAAAACGCTGAGGAGGAAGCCTTTCTGCAATACTGACCCCCTGAAACATTAAAGCTCTCTTGCAGACCTGAGTTACATGTGTGAGACAGAGACTTGCAGCCCAGAGCCATCTTCTAGCACCTGAGCTCTGCCACAAAACAGTGCAGCTCTGGCTCTGGCATCACAAAGTGCAAACCCTTGTCTGTAGGATTGAATGAGGTTCCTGTTCGCTTGCTGCTTCTCCAGTCCTTCTGTTCCTGTGCTGCCACCCACACCACGGCCAGCCTCAAGGGGAGACAGAGACAGGGCTGTCCCGTCAGTCTCTGTGAAACAGGCATGATTACTCTTGGTGTTCCCATTTACTTTTACCTTCACAGTCCTCCAAGATTCCTCATATGGCCATGAAATGATGTAATATTTTCTTTCTAAGTTATTTATTCAGTCAGCTTTGAACAAACTCACTGCATGAAGCATCTGAATAATATTGTACCATTTCCTGGCAACTTTTATGTTCATTAGCCTTGTAGCTGAGTGACTCAGAAATTATAAATGAAGAGTAAACTCATCTTTCCAGAAGCATCATAAGAGAGTTTTCATTTCCTGATTTGAAGACTTCTGATCCTAAGCTGAGGAAAAGCCCCAGCAAACCCATACCTTTGCTCATACAACTCATTCATCTCAGTGTGCAAAATTAGATCATTACAAGCTGCAGCAGCTTAATCGAGTAGCTTTTGAAACACAAAGGCCTCTGACTCAAATAGAGTTAACAGAGGTTTTTTGTTGTTGGTTTTATTTTGTTTTTTTTTACCACTGCTTCCATAGTATTTAAAGTCATTCATGTTTCCACAGAGTGCTCACTGATGATTATGAGCAATGAAGCTTTGGATTCAGTTATACCTGTGCTTCCATCTGTTGTTGCAGAAACCAATTCTATTGTTACTTTCGTTAATGACCTACTTCTTGAACTCATTTAAGATACCTGTTCCCCTGTGCTCTTTTTTATTGATGGTGGCAGTGGAATAGCTGTATTTGAGCATCCTCAGTACAAAATTTGCCAGATGAATTATGTCTGTCCTGGGTGTTGAGCTGGAGAGGAGAAAACATATTCATTTTCAACAGTTAGTAATGAACAGATACTCCAGTTGCTGAGGCACATCATCTGACAGCATCTCCTGTTTTGGGAGGATGTTTTTATATTCACTGGTATGTCATTAACGACCAACTTACTTATCTGTGGGTATCTGGGAAAGGATCCCATATTCAGCCAGTTCTTGCTTCACATACATATTCCCAGTGAAAATTTGATTTGTTCCAACACCCACTAGGAGACTGTTCAATGGTATCTTTCTCCTTTTTCATGGATTTTACAAACTGCAGCTGAGGACTATTCAAGAATGTACTTCCTTCTCTCCTACTGATTGAAGGTTATTCTTAGGTTACTTTGGACATTTTCATACGAGCAGTAGTGATGCTTCACACTACAGTATCGACTAGAGCAGCATTTGAAACTCAGAAACTTGTCTTTACTCATCAGCAAAACTCATGATCCCATACTCTCTGAAAGTACTGTTTTTTCTCCCTTTTCTCCCAACACTCTAGTTAAATTACTGATGTCTCTGTATTTTTAACCTCCTTTACTCAGCCTCAGGTTTTGTCCCCTTTACCCTATCTTTTCTCCTTTGTCCACAGCAGCTGAGCTTTTTTACATTCTCCTCTCAGTGCTGCATGGTTAGAAGACATCTCCTCCATTACGTGTCCTCACCTCTCTGCATTGTGCTTGTTTCCAAAAGGAACAGAGTAAAGCCCAGAGCCAGGCAGACACAGGAACTACAGCAAACATAAATCTGGAGCAGATTCTGGCGGAGAAGGTGACCTGATGATGTTCCTAGTTGGTAAAAAGGGCCCAAATATGTGTGAGGCAACTACCCCTCTTATGGTAGATGCACGTGGCATGGTGGAACACAAACTTTGCTGCCCATCATTTTTTCTGCCTGGTGCTGAGCACTTCAGCGGATCACCAGCAGTTCAGTGGATCACCACTCTCTCTCACCATATCACACTATCAAAGACGTAGCAAGAAAGCAGGCACAGGAAGGATGATCATCAGCACTCTCCAACCCCTTCAAACTGAAATGCATTCTGCTGCTTTTACTTTTCCCCCAGACCTTCATTAATATCCTGTATCATCTACTAAACCAGAAGGGTAATACAATGAGAGAAGAGAGCTGGTGACCTATTTTACATGGTGAGGGGACTACTGTTATATCCCAATTTACTTTTTGGACATGTTGATTTGCTGTGTGTGCGTAGACAGCAGCTGTCAATACTCTAACATCTGATGGGGACACTGGAGTGAGCTTTGCTGACTGGAATACTGTAATTGGGTAGCTGAAGGCATTTCTCCTCTCTAGGCAATAATGACAGGAGCAGTTTATGTGATCTTTCCGCTCTTTGCTTCCTTCAAAGTGAAGAAGACGGTTGAAAGAGGTATGTGTGTGTGACAGATTATAGCAATGTGGCTAAGGTTGTAACCAGTTTATATATGCTGTTGTGTGAAAGTGGTGGTAATGATGAAGTTTTTTTATGGATGTTTGGTAAAATGTATTGAAATAATAAAATGCAAAAAGCTATTAGCTCATTTAGTGCTGTCATTCTACACAAAGTAACAGCTATAACTTCAGTGTTTTTATTTTTGCATTTGAAAGCAGATTTTCAATAACACAGCTGAAATCAGTCCAAGTCAGATCACACCTATAGTTAAAAAGCTACATAATAAAAGGCAGAGATAAGACCTTTCATTACAGATATGCAATAGAAAGTCCTAAGGAAAAATGAAAAAATAATTTGATGTCTCTTCCAACCACCTTAATCCCCTCGTGGAGACTGTGCTTGTTTGACCTGATCTAACTAGGTTTAGCTCACTTTGTTGTTCCTGGAATGTATTACTCTGAACACGAACACCAGTATGTTCACTTTATTGATATAACTTGCATGACAGTGACAAGAATACCCAGCTTTTGCATCATGCAGGTCATTTTTTAGTTTCTTATTCTTCTAGGTGGGCCTATTATTTTCTGTTTTATTATTGTACACTTGAACTTCACAAACAGTATGAGAAAAGCAATAAAGCAGAGTGCATTGTAATTTTAGTATTAAGCCAATAAACACTGAATATGTGATGACTTTTTCCTTGTGTACAGCAGCGCTATTATTTCCAAGAAGCAGTAGTAAACACAAATGAAAAGTGTCTTTAATCTCAGCTAGCCTTGTTCTTGTAAGTCTAAAGAGTACTAAAAAAGCATAGCTCACATTTAAATCTATTCCTATTCCAAAGAAGCGTTGAGCATGGTTTTTCTACATTTCTTAATGCCTGAAGGATATAACCTAGCAGCCAAGGGTCCTACTCCCTGGGCAGGAGCCATGGCTGCTGAGCCCGTCTACAGAGGGTAAGTGGCAAGGCTGTGCTTTCTTTCCCAGTGGCCATCTTTTTCAAACACAGGTTGGACAATCTGTGAAACACAGCTGCTCCTGTGGTGGGTGAGGTTGGGGCCTTTCTTGGAAAGACTTTCTGAAGTAGGCTGGTGTGCCTGAAGTCAGTCGCTGCCTCAAAGGAACATCACTGGCCAGTAAATTCACCCTTGCTAATGCATAGGGTGCACCTAACTTTTCCCCTGGATTAGCTGCTAGATCAGTAAAAGGTACTCTACAGGCTGCTCTACAAATGAAGACTTGTGGGTGGGAGGTAAATCTGAATATCTGGCATGACCCTGGTGTTGCTCTGGCACATCAGGTTGGATGTGAAGAGCAAGCAGGTCCATAGAAAGTGGTCCAACTGGGTGCGAGGTGCTCCAGCCTAGCTCTGAACTGTGTAGTTCAGCTCAGCAAGTTAAAAACCCCCTAACTGGCTGGAATGGGTTTTGGCCAGGCAATTTGCTCATATGATTCTCAAGGAGTTAAATTGCTTCAAGTAGCTGGGTGAAAACCTTCAGATTTTGGACCAGGTAAGCATGCTAAAATGAGCAACTAGCATAGACAGATATAAGCATCCATGAGATTGCAGAAATACTGCATTTTCATCTTTGTTACTTTTCCAAGAAGAAAATTCGTATCTTCAATGATTCTGCACCTTTGCGCTTCAAAATTAAGCTACAGAGATAAAAACAGTGTGTGGAGGAACAGCAAGGGCCAGCTCCGGATTTATATTACTTTCTGATTCCAAAATGGCACAGTAGGTAGAAGTCTTCTGCATCTTTGAAGTTACCAAAACCAGAGAGAGTTTTTGGAAGCTTTTTCTGCACTGAAGAAAAAGATGTTTTAAAAAACTTGCCTTACACAGTCACCTCATGCTGGGAAGGACTTTGCTCAAGCTATAGACTATCTTCATAATGCTAATGACCGTTAAAAAGACTGAACAGCTGCATTTATTATATTTGGTCAGGTTGTAAATACGTACATCCAAGAAGGATGACAGGCAATTTAGCAAATTAATGGAGATCACGCTAATTTTGCAGTGCTTACTTTTTTTTCAGTTCATCATAATGCTGTACATCATTATGCATAACTCCCCATGGAAGGTACCAATCTCTTAGTACTCTATTTCTTTACCCACTCTTAGTTGTACACATTTAGTGAAAATAATAATAAACACCCCCCCCAGCAATATCCTTCACCACCCCAGTGAACACAAAAATTACTACTGTCAGAAAGTCTGTATTCGACCTGACACAGCCAGCAATGCAAAATGGTACAAAGTCTATCTGTACATTTATTTGCAAATGTGTATAGATATGCTTCATATAAATTAATCCTCTATTTCATTATAAGGAAGGAATTATGTCTGTGGTCAAAAGGGTGGGGTACAGTTAATCTGATTTAGCACAGCATGTGAAAAATTAATTGAAAGTCAGAACTCCATAATGTTTATTATAAAGTAATTTCACACCAGCTCAGGATTAGCATGGTAACAGGTGACAATAGGTCATTACTATGTTAATTGAAAGACGGCATGCTTTTGTAAGAAAAAAACAGGAGAAGAAAGGGATAGAGACGAAATGAAAAGGATAAAAATATCAAAATGTAGTTATTTTATCTAGGAATGGGCTGTAGTTCTGCAGGACATGTCCTAGGGAGAAGATATCTTCTGTAAAGAACTTGTTGGCTTTTTGGTGATAAACTTGCATTGTTCACTGTGCCACAGAGCATGGCCGATATTCATGCATGTTCCCTGCATGAGTTAAGCTGGCCGCTGCTCTTTCCACAAAAGCCAGCTGCATCTACAAAACAGTGACCTGACATTTTCAGCTTGCTAACATAGCTCTCTGGCCCAGGCATGTGGAAGCAAAGGCAGGCACAAGGGAAGAGGAGCTTGTGTATTTACCTGGCTTGCCCAAAGGCAGGGTAAGCGCAAACAAAGGGACTGGGAGCCGTGAGATTTTGCAGCAGTGTTTAACAGAAGAGAAAACTCTGGTTTTGTTCCTTGATGAGAGGATTAATAAAATAAAAAGACTTTCAAACCACCATTGGAAAATAGCCTGTCACTTCAATAGCACAGTGAAGCATGAAGCCGGGACAAGCTCATCCTTCCACTTGAGCTGCAATGCCATTATCGTGGCTCTGAATGGGGATGGGTGCCACAGTGCTCAGCTGCTCTCTTACTGTGCGGCTTGACAGACACCAATGTGTAGGCATTTCCCATTATATGCTGCAACCTGAGTAAGCAATCTTGAGCTGCCAGCTTCAGACCATCAAAAGAACAGGAAACTATTTTTCCTGGTTTATTTGCATAATAGTAGAAGGTGTTAAATCAATTTTGGGAGCAGAAGATCATTCTACAGGTCCTCCAGTTGACAGAATACAAAGGGCAAAATATGCACTTATGTGCAGGTGAGCAAGAGGGAAAGAATTCTGTATTAACTGCAGTCAGCACAAAAGGACCTTTGCTAATGGCATGTTATAATTTAAACAAGGATCCTTTCTGAAACCAAAATAATATGCCTATGTAATGAAGCTAGCTCTCTTGCTCAAAGTAAATGGAAATTCAGAGGCACAGCTGAGACCCGAAAATGGGAAACTCTGATTTTATTTCCTGGAAGAAGAACTTAACCTCTTCAGATATCTTCTTGCAGCCTGATACATGAGCTGATGAGGAATGTGACCTTTCTGCTCATCCTGCTTTTGAAAAGTTTGCAATCCAGCCTGACACAATCTGTTGTAATATGTTAATTTCAAAGCAGTTCTGCCACAAATACTAAGGGTGATCCCTGAGACCTTTACATCCCAGAAAAGAATCCTTGCAGTCTTCGCTCTCATCTCAAAACATCCTGATTAAGGCACCTAGTTATCTAATAAAGGTCAAAAGAAAGGAAAGTGTAAATGTTCTTTGATTACTAACTACAAAGGAAGGAGCTCAGACAGAATACGGTGCCTTTGCATTCAGCGCCTTTGCATTCAGTGCACAGCACAGCATGATGTGGTCTGCTAAGATTGACAGCAGATGAGAACGCTGATCCTGATCAGATTACAGATCATCATCTGCAAATCTAAACTACTACAGAGCTAAGGTAATGATGCAATCAAGCACTCCTGTGGGTAGACGGCACAGGAACCTGCTCATCGGCCAAACAGAAAAGCAATATAATAGAAATATTTGCACATCCCCAGCAGGAACATCTCTCAGGATAGTTAGGGCAAATCATGGCCTCAGGTCTGACTATGGCCAAGAGATTAGATTTTTCCTGATGATAAGACAGAGTAATGAAGTGGAAGAGTAAATGATCATGTTCACCTCCACTAAAGCAGCATTTAAAAAGTGTATTAGGGGTTGTGGTTCCTTTTGTGACCATGATGTAATTTTTGCTCCATAGCAGCAGCCATATTTACTTTTGATGGTTTGTCATGTCTTTTTGTGGCTTAGTTATAGTAAGTAAAAATCCTGAGAAGTCCACTCAGGCATTTGCAATGTGCTCCTCTGCTCTGAAGCTATTCCTCCACTGCAGTCAGCTGAGACGTAAGGCCCTGCCTCAGTCCAGCTGAATCATCAGCATTAATGGTGCACCCTGCTCAACCCACCATCTCAGCTCAGCGCCCTGAGGCCGAGTCACTGAGCCACCCAATGCAGGCACCTTCCCCTGGGGTCTGCCAAAAAGGCACAACTTGCACATCCCTCCCCATCAGTTTGCTGTGATGAGGGGTGCTTTCTGGCCAACACACAAAACCCACACAATTACTACAGGCAAGAGTAGAGCTGAGGGACTTGGAGACAACAGCAGCACCACTGCTGCTTCAAAGTGCCACTGATCCCCTTTCTGACGCTCTCCTTTTGCTCTCCAATTACTTTTGAAAAAAAAAAAAAGAAGCCTGAACTCTCAAGCAAGAAAGAGTGGCAGGAAGAGTGAATTATAAACATGCTGGCAAAACAGATGAGACAAAATAGGAAAAACCTGCATATGGAGTTGCAGCAAATGCAATCTTAGAATGTTTCCAAAAGTGACTTTTCCCCATTCATTTGTTCTTGGCTGTTTCTGTTGTCTACTCTGCTGTTCTGTGATCTTTAGCAATAACAGTTCAATTTAAACTCCGTACAGAAAGGACTCTGTCTTCTCACCTTTCTGTACAGCTCAAGGATAGCTTACACAGCCGTGTTACGGCTTTGCCCTTTCTAGATGAGGAATATGTTGATTTGGTTTCAGCTCATTAACTCTCTAAGGAATCTCTTCCAGCTGAGCTGTCCACGAGGCTGGAATCACCCATACTTCAGGATTAGCGCTTTTTTCTTCTTTGAATTTCAGAAAGGGTGTCCCAAAAGACTCAGACACTACAAGGAAGCCCAAGGAGCTGCAGGGTTTACTTCATGGGAAATGAAAATCCTCTCTTAGGATAATGAAATTTCACGTGTTGCATTTAGTGTTCTGGGATTCATAAAGGTTATCAGTCAGGCATTTATAATAAAAGTTCTTCCTTCTTTTCCTGGCATACATGGGGAAGATGGGAGTGTTATCAGTCTGACATTTCTGTCAGAACTGGTATTTGAACCACTGGATGATTCTGACAAATTCCACCGCTGTCATCTGCTGCTCAGTTTTAATTATATCTGACTGAAGCTTTCAATGGTGGCAAGCAGAAAACTTAATTGGTTGGTTTAAAGGCTGATAGTCAGAGGTTGAAGAATCCAAACAGCCTTGCAGCATTTCTGCATGAAGGCTGCCTTTTTTAGTTTGATGATGCAAGTGAGAAGAATTAATGGTCCCACTCACAGGAAGGAAAAACAGAAAATCTTACAGGAGTATACGTCAACAAAACCCACCATTTGTGTACATGACATGTTGATGAGGCAAACTCGTGTCTAAGAAACTGCTGTGTTGGCTCACAGGTGGGTCTCAGACAAATGGTAGCAGAATGCAGGCAAAAGATTGGGTGCTCATGGGAACATAAAGCAAATGAACATCTGTTACCTTAAACAGAATGTATACGTTTATTCTGCAGTGGACTGCAAGCACTGCACTATTTGCAAAGACTGAGAGGCTGGCATTTTCTCACACACCAATGCACTGTTCAAACAAGCTGCTTAGAAGAAGATTGCATTAACAATTTATACCACCTCTGTGTTTGCTTTCAGAGTGTTAATATGATTGTATTTCTGCACTATATCCTGGAAAAACAAGCATGAGTGGGATGCAATGTCAAACTGCTAATATGACGCAATTAGAAGTTAACATTACATTCACACACTGGTTGCAGGTTGCCTGAGGGAAAAGAAAACAACAACTGAAAATACATTCATTTGTTCTAGAAACCCCAGGGCCGTGGGTTTGGGCACTAATCCAACCACCCTCATGGAGATGTGGACTGGTGGAAGATGGGCTTTGCTCGTTACTGAGATCATATGCTCTGGAATGGGGCTGCTGATATCCTTTAGGATATTACTGTTGAATTTCATCAGTTGAAAGGAATGATCTGGATTTCATACATAAAATGTGCCACGAGCTCTGCGCCTGTGAGTTGCAGTCAGGAGCCAAAGCACTTGATGACTTATACAGCCCACAGGACAGATTGGCTTTTATTGGTTTCCCCTGCACTTGAGAGCTTTGTGTTTGTAATTTATCATTAGTCACAGAATCGCTAAGGCTGGAAGGCACCTCTGGAGATCACCTTGTCCAACACCCTGCTCAAAGCAGAGTCACTAGAGCAGGTTGCTCAGGGATGTGCTCAGGCAGGTTTTGAATATCTCTAAGGCTGGAGGCTCTCCAGCCTCTCTGGGCAACCTGTGTCAGGGTTGACCACCCACATCATAAAAAGCTTTTTTCCCCTGTTTAAACAGATTTTGCTTTATTTCAATTTTTACTCACTGCCTGTTATTTTGATGCTGAGCCCCACTGAGAGGACTCTGGCTGCATATTCTTAACTTGACCCATAAGGTATTTATATACATTGATTAAATACCCCTGAGCCTTCTCTTCCGAGGCTAAATTGTCACAACTGTCTCAGCCTCTCCTCTTATGACAGGTGCTCCAGTCCCTTAATCGTGTTTGTGGCCCTTCACTAGACCCAGTCAAGTATGTCCGTGTTTGTCTTGTTGGGGGGAGCCCAGGAGCAATCACAGTACTCTCCACTGATACGATCAAGGGACATTGCTGTTTCATGTTCAACTTGGTGTCCACCAGCAAACTCAGGTTTTCCAGTCAGTTGGCCTCCAGTGTATACTGGTGCATGAGGTTATTCTTTCTCAAGTGCAGGGCTAGCTGACCTGAAGGAGATGCCTGTGACCCATTTCTCCAGCCTGTCGAGGTCCCTGTGAATGGGAGCGCAGCCAACTGGTTTGTCAACCACTCTGGTTTTGCATTATTTCAAACTTGCTGAGGGTGCACTCTGCCACACTGGCTAGATCATGAAGAGGTTAAACAGAGGATCGGGGGAAAAAGCTCTCTAAGGAAATGAAACAGCTGCTATCACTGTATTCTCAGAGCCACAAATCTAGTCGAGCTCTCTCTGCCTGGATGCTGACTGTGCAGCTCAGTTGAGTCCCAATCCACTGAACATATACAGGTCCATGCATCCATGTAGGTGTGACTGGATGACAAAAGTGTGAAGCCATCTTCATTGGTCTTCTCTGAAAGCAGAGGGGACCTTTTGTCCATCTGTCGGCTGCACTATCAATCTGTGAATGAAAAGATCAACCTTCTGTGAGGGCAGCCTCTTCTCTCTCCTCTTTCCTGGATTATTGTGTCCTTGATGTCTCATCCGTG
>NW_010417990.1:16820-22042 GCF_000710305.1 Buceros rhinoceros silvestris | reverse complement strand
CCCCCCCACACACACTCCTTGTACAGGAGTTTGGTTAAGGAAGCTCATTTTGCCTTGGATAATATTTTTGCCAATGGCCATAAAGTCAGAGTATTTGTAGGATATGTGATAGGTTTTGTTTATCTTTGGCATTTTATATCTTAACATTTTCTAGACCACAGACAATAAGCAAGATCACATTATTATTCCCATTAGTGGTTACACTACTTCTAAGTTTTTTCCTTGAGTATATTTAAGGGGATCACAAAATTCTGTACTAGTTTAAGCATGAGTTTGAATCCACATAGCAGGCAGCCATTTAGTCAGAAGGAAGTGATTTCCACAGCCTGAGGGAGTAACAGCTGACACCCCAAAACTATCAGGTCCCAGAGTGTTAGGTTTGAACTGAAACAAATTCACCAATACATTGCTGTGCTTGACAAACTCCACAATTTGCACAGAATATCCTACACGAATTAACAGCCTCCTCAGTGCAAGTGTCAGGGGGACTTGAACTTGCTGTGGTATTTATTCTCCAGCATTTTGCTATCAGCAAAAGCATTTTCTCACCACAAGAAAACTGTACTGCAGTTACAGTAGGTCCCACTGTGGCACGGTTGAGGAGCTGATGTGGTTGTGAGTCTATGCAGGAGGTTGTGAGTCAATGTTATCATTATGCTCATAACGACAGCAGTGCTGCTTCTGTACAGGTACAACCTCCTGTAATCCAGCATTTTGATGCCAAGTTGTACAGGCCAGCTTCATGGCAGAGGGTACAAGAAACCACCTTCTTCACGTGTAAGTGCTGGAACTACTGCTTCTCTCCTCCTGTTGCAAGACACTGCACCATGTTTATTCTTCAGCATCACTGTGAGGGAGTGAGGCTATCACAGCATCCACTGCCTCGCCACATCCATGTATCTCCATCTCCTTCATCCATGCATCTCCTCATGCCCTGACCTTAGGAGTTCACAGAGGGCTTTCCCTGTCTCTCTGCATAGCTGTCACACATCAAAAGCTCTTAGGACATGTTCATAAGTGAGTTTCATATTTCAATTCTGTTTCACTACTATGTTCACAAGTGAATAGCTTTGTACTATGGCATCCTGAGGAAGAACGTGGGCATGTCCCCAAAAATCCTGGTAGCATGCATGCATTTCACTACATAAAGCACAAATGTAAATAATTGAGACTTGCTAAGCATTATACAAAGCAACACAGGAAATGGCCTTTTGGACAGGCTGTAAAACAGGGATTATGCACCTTTCTTGAGCTTCCTAAATTTGCCACAACAGAGATTAGTCCACTTCTTTGACATGGCAGTTGAACACAAACTTTTGCGTTTAGACAAAACGATATTCAAGAAAACAGGGCCCTGCAGCACCAGCTACCAGAAGCATTAATGGTTTTAAAGATACACCCTAGCTTAAACACACCTTCTTCCAGACCTTTGGATGTGTAGCCAGTCTGTACACATGGTGAGCAAGCCAGGAACACTTTGTAGAGGGATATGTATTTTTATAGTTTTTTACTTGAAACATCATACGTGCAGAACATTGTACCCTAAGCCTTGGTGTATCCTTGGCCTGGTCTTTGGAGGATAAGCAGAAAAGCAGGACCTGCTTCACTTGGCCTCTGTAATGCCTTCTTCCTGAGATTACACCCCCACACCACCCCAAACACACATATACACATGCATGTTCACATGCATACACACCGCACTTCAAGAGAGGAAACACAGCCCTTTTGCAACTTTCCAGTTCCTTTTTTTATAAAATTTTCTGAAATACCTCAAGAGGAGATGACAGGCTTCTACCAGATGATTTGGTAGTGAGGACTGCATGTCACTTTCAGCTTATTATTTACAGCACTTAGATTTCAGTGGAGGAACATTTAATTTCACAACTCATTTGAGCTTTTCTGCTCACCTTTATACTACTAATCCTTAGAGTTCTTGCAGGGATGTGAAGAAAACAACAGAAAATTAAAATAGGATGTATATTAAAGCCACGTTTTGCAGTTTTTAACGACAACTGCAGGAAACTCCTCATATTGAATTCACAGATTGCCCTTAGATAATATCCCCAACTCCTCAAGGCCTCACAAGCATTGGTGGTTTTTCTCATAAACCTCCTGCGAGTAAAGTAGCAGCATCCTCTCTTTCTCAAGGGAGCAGAACTGGAATTCATTAAGATTAACCATGAAAAAAGTGCCTCAAGGCTTCCAGAGCAGCTGGGGAATGAAATGGCCATGTGGTCCAAGTGTCTTGCTAAGTCACCCAGGACACAGTGAGTCCCCTTTCCTTCTAAACATGCTCATGTAAATGTTAGTATCCTACTCTGCAAAAGCCTCTAGTAGACCTGTCTCTTTGCTTAATGATAGCTGCAGCATTTGCCAGTGCAAACTCAGCCTTTTGGCTGAGCTGTCATTCTTCATCACCCAGCTAACACAGTTATTTCTGTATTATAGACCCATTATTTGACACTGAAGATACCTGGTTAATATATTAGCTAAAGGAATGCTGAGAATAGTCTGCTGCCTTTAGCAGGGAATATTGGATGCTTTTGTCTTTGAAAAGTCCCACTGGTCTTTCCTTTTATGAATGGCTGTAAACTGCTTACTGGAACTAAAATACCACTTTTTGTCCAATTCTTTTTTGATTTTACCAGGAGGTAAATACCAGTGGCTGATTAAATTGTTTGGTGTTGCTCTCCATCTAAAAGAGACACCTGACTCCCTCAGCATATACATTCAGGAATCTTAACAAATGCAAAAAAGAGTTTTTCATACCCAGTTACCTGTTGCCCATCCCTTTTTTGAAAGGCATTACCATACTTTAAGACAGACTTTTTTCACTCTGCTGAAACTATGTAAAATTTAGAGGCCCAGTCTGAATGAGCTGGACAAGTGTCCTCAAGAGGACGCCTTTCCTAAATAGGGAAATCAGCTGTGTTTTGGAGGTGTCTCCTCACTATTCCTGAGCTAACTTAAAATCTTAACCTAGATAACTCATTTAACTAAACTAGTATCACAACTTGGAGATCATTACAGTTAGATGAGATGGTGCTTACTGAAGTCTGCAAAAGCTTTCAATAATTTTCTCTCTTTAGGCAAAAGTTTCTTTAATTTTGGAGGCCAGGCAAACCCTGAGGACCATCTTTTCGGTTTTGGAGGATCCAGAGATGATGATTGTGCCCAAGCAAGATAAAGGAAAAGGAGAATAACTGTGATTTCCTTTAGAACTGTTATCTTTCTCAAATCTTTAAAAGGCTCCCATCCACTTGTTTGGGAGCAGAAGCTACTTTAGATCCACTTAACTCCTCAGTTAATGGGAGGGCAAAACCAGGAGTGGACATTATTCTTTTTCACACCAGCAAAAATGGTGAGGCATTCAACCTTGCACTGAAAACTGACATGAGGTAAAATATGAGAGATTCTGTAAATATAAACCCTTTAAAATAAAATCATACAGATGACATAAAAGTATAAAAATTGTTACTGACATGAATAATTCACTAACTATTGCATGGTATAAGTCACCAACTAATGTGTATTACGTGTCATTTAATAGTGGATATATCTGAAGAAATATGGAAATTGGAATACTTTAATAACTTTCTATATGAAAGATGATGAGACTGCCTAAATGATTAAGAGGAAGATATGTTATAATGAACTAAAGCCACTCGAGTGTAAGGTAATTTTAATTCAAATCTCCATCTGCTTATGTATAATTAAGACTCATTTAACAAGTTAATGCCTAACAGACAGAACTGATAAGTTTGGTATTAAAGAGCTTAAGAGAAGTAAATTAAACTGTCGAGTTTGAGGAGCTTTCATTTGAATTCCCCGTACATTAACCATAACACAATCTTCCAGGTGCATTTCTTTACCCTGACCATGCAGCCAGGTGCCAAACGTGGGGAGAAAAAGGAGGCAACAAAACAGAATATCCTTTTTATATTTTAATTTTTGGTATCATGTCAAATCAGGAGTTTGACAGCATCTTTGCTGACATGAATATTTATACTGTTCAGCCTGCTCTCCATATAGTGTCTATACACCATTAAGAAGATGCTTTGCATCCCATAAAAAATATTTATGCATCGCAGAGATTGGCAGCAGGGTTAAATAACCTATGAAAATAGGAGTGTTGCCTTTGATGTGCAAAAATGTAATATTTTTATCTGTGGTAAATTTTAAGTGATATTCGCCTGCTTAACTTTCTATTTCATTCTTTCTTCAAATATCTTTCCTGCGAGGTCCAGTAGTCAAAACAGTGATTTCAACATTTTCATATTTCATCTTGCAGTTTTAATCTTCTTCTTTTGGTTTCTCATCCACTGTCAAGATGAGAGTTTCCTATATTCACTTCATACTTGAAATTCTGTGCGCTCTCAATTTTTTTCACTGGAGCCAGACATCAGCTTTGATTTGCTCCTAGTGCTCACCAATAAGTAAAACACTTTTGGGAATGTATTGCAAGAACAAGTGCCACAGTATGTCCAAGTGTTGGATCTGCACATCCAACAGTGCACATGTTTCCAGGTGAAGTAAGACAAGGAATTAAAGCTGTGAGGTTTGATGACCAACACCTGATATCAATAAGTGACTGACATAAGACATTGTTGCTATATTGAAGTTTACCATTTTGTTTCTGGGTCAAAGTAGACTTTCCTAACGTCCTTTAGCATAAGCCTAAAAGCAGAAAAGTAGGGAATGAATTGTTTAAAATATACAAAAGATTAGAACCAATGTGTATTGCCATATTGAGTTTTGGGCAACAGAGGTCCTTAAAATGCAAAAGAAAGTAAAATGTTCCTTTGTACATGCATCCATAGATTAACATAATTTACTGTTTGTAGCAAGTCTTTCCCTTATAAAAGCGTTTGGGTTAATATGTATTTTGTATGTTACTGTGTGTCTCACAAACAAGGGATCATATATTTGAAAAGGTCTTACTTTCCTCCAAGGCTTAGAAATGCACTCTGTACAGAGACATCACCAAAGACATCTGTAGCCCTTCAGCAGAATGAGCTTCAAGTGGCATAGGAAATGTACCAAATGAACCAAATCACCTAAAACTAACTAGAGATGGAAACCTACAGTTACAGTCAGACAAGGGTTTCCATTTGTGTTGATAAGTTGATCTGTAAGAAAAAAATAAGTGGTTTTTCTAGTGAAAACCCCCTCCAGTATTTATTACCTTTCAAGTTCAGAAAAGTCTTGCTTCTAAAAAGAAT
>NW_010417990.1:14530-16692 GCF_000710305.1 Buceros rhinoceros silvestris | reverse complement strand
AAAGAAAGAGAGAGGAGGAAAGAAAAAAAGGAAGAAAGACTGAAAGAAAAGGAAGGAGAGAGATTTAAAAGTGCAATGTGAGTCTACAGAGACTGGAAATTATAATTTAAACCTAATTTAAAATCGAAATGCAAACCCCCAAAGTTAGAAGCTCATACCTACACCATGAACTAGTCCAGGGTGGGAGGACTGTTTCTCTGCGAAACATTACTGATGTCCCTTCCCTGGTCCCTGAGTGTATCTCAGGACTCACCATGCTAGGACACTCCTAATCTCACTGAATCACAGAATCACAGAATGGTAGGGGTTGGAAGGGACCTCTGGAGATCATCCAGTCCAACCTCCCTGCTGGAGCAGGTTAACCTAGAGGAGGCTGCACAAGAATGTGTCCAGGAGGCTTTTGAAAGTCTCCAAAGAAGGAGACTCCACAACCTCTCTAGGCAGCCTCTTCCAGTGCTCTGTCACCTGCTAAGTAAAGGGTTTTCCATGTTTAGGTAGAACTTCCTGTGTTCTACTTAGTGTCCATTGCCCCTAGCCCTATCACAGGGCACCGCTGAAAGAGACTGACACCATCCTCTCAACATCCACCCTTTAGACCTTTATAAGCATTGGTAAGATTCCCCTCTCAGTCTTCTCTTCTCCAGGCTAAACTGACCCAGCTCTCTCAGCCTTTCCTCATATGAGAGATGTTCCAGTCCACTAATCATCTTTGTAGGCCTCCACTGCACTCTCTCCAGTAGTTCCTTGAATTTGCGAACTGGGAAGCCCAGAACTGGACACAGCAGTTCTCCAGATGTGGCCTCACCAGGACAGAGTGGAGGAGGAGAACCTCCCTCAACTTGCTGGTCACACTGTTCTTAATGCATCCCAAGATACCATTGGCCTTCTTAGCCACAAGGGCACACTGGTGGCTCATGATTAACTTGTAGTTCACCAGGATTCCCAAGTCCTTCTCTTTGGAGCTGCTTTCCTGCAGGTCAACCCCTAACCTGTACTGGTGCATTGGGTCATTCCTCCCCAGGTGCAGGACTCTACTACACTTGGCCTTGTGGAACTTCATTCAGTTTTTCTCTGCCCTGTCCGGATCATGCTGAATGGCATCACACCTTCAGGTGTATCAGCATCTCACCCCAGTTTTGTATAATCAGCAAACTTGCTGAGTGTATGTTCTATCCCTTCATCCAGGTCATTGCTGAATAAGTTGAACGAGACTGACCCAGTACTGCCCGCTGGGGAACAACACTAGCTACAGGCCTCCATCTAGACTCTGCAACACCTATCACAACCCTCTAAGCTTTGTCATTCAGCCAGTTGTCAATCCATTTCATTGTCCATTCATCTCACCCATACTTCCTAAGGTTCTGTGTGAGGATGTTACGGGAGACAGTGTCAAAAGCTTTGCTGAAATCAGGGTAGAAACACCTACTGCTCTTCCCTCACCTACCCAGCCAGTCACACCATCACAGAAAGCTATCAGAGTGATCAAGCATGATTTTCCCCATACTGAATCCTGTCACCTCCTGAATGACACTGTCACTTCTGGATTTGGGGATGCCAGAGGATATTGTTTTGGGACAACTTTGCGCCTTTACTGAAGAAAGAAGCTTTCAGCAGGGAATATCAGCATGAGATGGACTAATTAGTTAGTGAGCACTTGGTCCTGTGCTCTGCCTCTCCCCATGGTCTAGTGAGTGTGAAAAGCAGCACATACAACTGGAATGTAAATCAACTCAGTTTCACTATACAGTTCATAGCAGGAGTCAACACCATGCCTGTAGCTCAGCTCCACTACCCACAGCTGTCACACAGAGGATGGTGTATGAGACAATCACTTCCTTGAAGCTAATTAATCTCATTTGTACAAAAAACAAAACCAAAAAACCTAACAAAAAGTATATTTCTAAATATCTGTCTAACACGGCCACACAGTTTTTGGCAAGTGGTCTTCACCATCCAAGCAATCTTCACAACAGAGTAATTTCACTTAACCTCACTGGTATCAATGTTCTGAACTGCTACACAAATGCCACTTTTCCCTGGCTCAGAACCAGGTTAAGCTGGTCCAGGGAAGTCAAGATCCTTAATTACCAGGAGCAGGAAAAGCTGCAATAGCTGAAGGCCCTTGCTGCAAGAGCTGGTCCCCCCTTCTTCAGGAAGGCAGG
>NW_010417990.1:0-14446 GCF_000710305.1 Buceros rhinoceros silvestris | reverse complement strand
TGCACTTGCTCCCAAGAAGGGCCCAGGAACTATAACCAGGCTGGCTGCCTCGCCACATGCATCCCAAATCCCCAGGTTGTCTCTTATCTCAGAGGTGCCACCCAAGGCCAGCCAGCTGTCAATGCAGGAGTTGATATTAAGGCATTTGCCCACATCTGAAAATGTGGGCAAAATCTATACATGACACGGTTACCTGTAATTAAAAAGTGGAGCAAAGTGCTTTGCCTCACAAATGCAGCAATAGCCATCCAAGGAGAAGGCTCTTCTTTAGACAAAGAAACGTGTTTCAGAGCAGAGGCATTTAAAGAAAAGAAACATGCTCATGATCCCTCTGCAACACCCTTTATCTGCCAGCAGACATTAGTCAACCAGTCTCTCTCAGAGAGTAACACCACAAGGTTTACAACAGCTGCTCTGTTTTGCTTTAGCCAAATGCCAATCCTCACCACACTGAATTTATCCTGGTTCCTCAAGAGCATTTAATGCTCTAAAAAAGCAGCAGGTCCGTAAAATGGATATTAATAGAGCCCTTAGCACATACATGTTTGTGATCAGCAGCTTAAAGGTTAAAAACCCAAGTAAAACAAAATCTGGAGTAATTCCAGACTTGAGTTAGGAAGTGTTGTAGTACTGAAGCTATGTCATGCACCAAGGGTTCTATGATTTGTACCAAGAAATAGGGGTTGGAAGTGAACATTATATAAATTTTAAAAAAGGAAAAAGTCAGGCATCATGATATTAATGAATAATTCAATCCCCACAGGTTTGGAAAGCTTAATGCTAAAGTTGCTGTATCATTTCTTCTGAGATTCTTGTAGCCCTCTTACAGGGCAACACCTCAAGCACAGACTAGATTTCATCTCTGATTGCTCTTGTTCAAATCAGATAGTGTTATCAGTTTCTTTCTTTTGAAAAACACAATAATCTGATGCAGTAGGTTTGGTTTATTGTCATGATCATACCAAAAATATCATTTTCCCTTTAAGGACACTGACACTGGAGGGGAAGATCTGGGAATCCCACAGCTTTTAACCTTACTTATGGTGTGCAATCCTCCTAAATCAGCTGGCAATACAGTTGTCAAGTGACACAAGATAACTCTTTTTACAAGGCCATCTTGCTGGCTTCATAGGAAAAATTATCTCCCACTGGTCTCAGCTGGGTACCAGGGTTGGGGGAAGGACGACTGGGACATTAACTTCTTCCCCAGCAGTGATGCGACCATAATAACACGCCTAGTCAACTACTCCTCCCTGCCTTTTGCTCTTTATCCCAGAGCTGCAAGTAACCCTCTTAAGCAAGTTCTGGTCTTGTTCCAGTTGGAAAGCACTTTTATTTTTATGTTTCTTCATACGGAAAAAGAGTAGTTTTCACAACAGACAAGTCTTTTTTTCTTTAAAGATTTATGACAACATGAAATGCATTTTGCTTCTTCTCTTTTAATTTGCCTTGCTGCTAAAATTTTATTTTCTACATTAAAAATTATGACATTTGGAAAAAAAACATGCAGGAATAAACTGCATGTGGGATGTCAGTCTTGGATTTCACTGACAAAGAACTGCTGGGATAAGGGAGTACGATGTCCTGCCCTGCAGAGAAAGGAGCTGAGAGCAGTGATCAGCAAAACACTTACTTGCCATTCAGCCCCTCTGCACCCCCATGCGGGGTGGCCTCACAGCCCCTCTTTGGGGTCATCTGATAATTTTCCTCACTAACAGGGGTGATTGAGGCTTTTCATCAGGGCAAAACACAACATTTCCTCTCCCAAAGACAGCTTAGGGAAGAAAGGAAATGTCAGTTAAAAACAATAGGTAATAAAAACGGAGAGAAAACCTGGGAAACCCCCAGATTAAGGATTGGGCAGGGATGGTGAAGGGAGAAGGTGGCTGGGCTCTGGCAGCTATGTGCCAAGCCAGAAACCATGCCATGGTGTGCCACCAGCAGTATTACTGTATTATATCTCAGTCTTCATCTTTCACCAGACTTTGACAAATCTCCTCAGATTTGGAATAACTTCTATTTACAGCCTAATATTAGATCATCATTACATCAGCGATAGTGTGGCCAGCAGCAGCAGGGCAGTGACTGTCCCCCTGTACTCAACATTGGTGAGGCTGCACTTTGAATACTGTGTCCAGTTTTGGGCCCCTCATCCAGAGGACGACATTGAGGTGCTGAAGCATGTCCAGAGAGGGTGAAGGGTCAAGAGCACAAGTCTTAGGAGGAGTGGCTGGGGGAACTGGGGTTGTTTAGCCTGGAGAAAAGGAGGCTTATGGAAGACTTTACCAATCTACAACTACCTGAAAGGAGGTTGTGGTGAGGTGGGGGTCGGTCTCTTCTCCCATGTAACAAGTGAGAGGACGAGAGCAAAAGGCCTCAAGTTGCACCAGGGGAGGTTTAGGTTTGACATTAGGAAAAATTTCGTTAGAGATAGGGTTGTGAAGCATTGGAACAGGCTGCCCAGGGAGCTGGTGGAGTCCTCAAGCCTGAAAGTTTGAAAGAAGTGTAAATGTGGCACTGAGAGACATGGTTTAGGGATCCTGGCAGTGCAGGGTGAACGGTTGAACTTGATGATCTTTAAGGTCTCTTCCAACAAAAATGATTCTGTGATTTTGTGATTATAAATATTGTTTATTTGTTTCTCTAATTATTCTCTAATACTTAACTCACCCCTCCCCTCAGTTAGGACTTTTCTCTAATCAGACATGGATTTTCCTACTTCTGTTTCTCATTGATGAAACAATGATATCACATTTTCTCAAGATTCATTTTGTTCTCTGAATTTGGGTGTCAAAATAGTATGAGAGGAGCTCTGAGTCATGATTTAATAATGGGAAGAACACAGTAAGTCATGTGTTTAAGAGAAAGATGTTAAGTGTAGCCATTTTCCATAGCTGATAGCAGCTGAACTGTGGTTAGGAATGAGTGTGATCACTGGAATGCAAAGAGGGAAACAGCCAAATGTCTGTGCTGTGGTGTCTCCAGAAGAAGAATGTGTATCTTTCTAGATGACTTAGGTTGGTCAAAGACAATTCTCTGGCTCAGCTGGAGGGACAATCTGGTAGCAGCTCCTCGAAGCAATACTATACCACCCCATGATCCCTTCTGGCCTTGGATTCCACACTTCTAATTTAGAAGGAAAGGGTAGAAATTATTTTTCATTGCGCATGAACAGCTGTATGTTCAGGGAGGATTTAACATGACGTTTCCTTGAGTCTGGTGGGAAGAATTCTCTGATTATCAAACTGTGAACTGTCAGTATCATAATTTTCCTAAGCGTTTGAAGAGCAGTGTTCTTAAAGTATTTATGTGCCTGGAGATGCAGAGAGCACTGCCAACGCCTACTGGTGCCAAAAGCATCCAGAAAACAAATGCCTGATTTCTGGAATCAGATAACTTGGAAATACCGTAACATGCCTTTCTGCATCATTAAACACATCTTTTAAAGCCTGATGCTGTGACTTCAGCACCTAATCCTGCTATCAAAAGCACTTCCACCAGTTAGGAACTGCTGTGAGTCATGCGCAGGGACAATGAAAATGGGGCTATTGGGCAAAGTCTTTGACCACACTGACTGCCCAAGCCATTTCCCTTTGCCATAACTCACTGGGCTGCCAGCAGCACCAGCTCAGGAGATACCCAGTAGTAGCCAAAATGCCTCTGCTGCACAGAAAGACAAGGACTCCATCAGGCACCCAGCCAGCAAGTTGCCCTTGTTCCTGAGCCCCAGCCAGCTCCCACTGGGGCTCTCTTGAAAGACTTGGATGCTCCTCAACAATAACGTTAGAACTTTAACTCATTTGGTTACCTTTCATTCTCTATTTCTCCTTAACTCACCTTCTATGAAAATATCAGTGACAGCCACTGCTAGTTTTTCTTGCATGAGATTTGGCTCAAAGTTAGGCACATGATCTGTTGATGTTTTGTGTGTCCAACAACAGGCAAGCTCAGCCAGGGAAAGGACGCACAGTAGTTACCTGACAGCATACAACACAGTAATATATCAATGAATCAAATAATAGCAGGTAAGAAAAAGGCAGAGAGACCCACTCAGTCCTACATGTTCTGCAAAATGAAAAGCTAATTCATAAGAACTAGTCTATGGAATTGCATCCTGTGTTCCTGAAATCTCTAATGCTGTAAATATTATAACTTGTTCTTTAAAGGCAAGTGGTCAGTTTAAATCAAAGAACTCTTGACTTTTTTTTTCTTAAAGATAAGCAATAATTTATTTCTCTTTCATCTTCACAATTATCACATACTGCCCAGCTACATGACCAATGCCACTACATAACACAGGAGAATTGCCCACCTACACTTTACTTGGACAAATACAATTGCAATTTACAGATTAAATGAACTGTACATTGTGTAGTTGGGAAAATGTCATTCTTATCTATATGATGGGATGTGGCATATGATTTATAAACAGATGCAATCTAAGATGTAAAATTTTAAAACTTGTTAAGCCAAGGATATGGTATAAAGCATTTTGGTTTGGTATTGTATTGTTATTAAAGTAGAAAAAAGAAAACCAGAGAAATAAATCCAGATATTAACTTACAGGATATGTATTAGGTTACGAAATTGATTGGCTTCTCGACTTTTTTTGTTTTCCTTTTCTTTTTCTTTTTGTTTTTCTACAAATGAATAATATGAATATATCACAGGATAAAGAAAAACTGCCAGATAAAGAAGGTACCATTATATGAAAAACAAATGAAAAATTACCAGTTAATTTTGCTTACAAAAAAGGCCAAACTATAAACAGTCACAAAATATATAAAAATGCCACATTGAACGAGGCAATCGTACTCTACCTAAACTGGTAGTATACTCTCTGAAAGAAGTTGTGTTCATACAGTAGTAACTGATAAAAAGGCATTGTGCACTCTTGTGCCATCTGGAGATTTAGCACCATGTGTCATCAGTTCTTGGATTGTCATCCAGTTGTCCAAGATTTTCTTGTTTCTCTTTTTCATCATCTTTTTGTGACTCAGTTCAATAATGTTAATTTCCTTTTTGCCCTCGCTGCCACTCTGTGGACTTTCCTTAAGACATTCCAGCCTGCTCCTCATCATGAACTCCCGCCGCTTTCTCTGCTCTTTAGCTCGCACCAAATGCTGCTTCCGCTCTTCTTTGCTCCAGTACCGACCCATCTTCATCTCACTCATCGTATCATCATCTGTCGTCATCCCACTGCGCTCCTCTTTAATTTTTAAGGCACGTTCCTTCAGGATTCTGTCTCGAACTGGTCTCTTTGTGATGTACCTTGTCCCATCACTTCTTATTTTCACTTTCCATTCCATCTTGGGCTCTGCACACTTCTGTGAGTCTTTGCACATGCTCACCAGGCTGAGTTGGCTTTGGGCATACTCCACAGCAGACTTCTGCTGGATCAGTTGCATATAGCTTTGATAATGCTTGGCATGAGCAGGTATATTCCCATACCTGTAAGAAGAGCTGTGATATGGTGACAGGTAGGGAATGTGCTCGCTGCTCTGCTTTTCCTGGTCTGCAAATTTGCCGCTTTCTGATGCCAGCGCTGCATTCTCAGCAGCACTGTTTTGCTCAGTGGGCTTCATTTTGGCTGAGGTTGCTTCCCTGTTGCTTTGCCCTGAGGATGACTGATTAGCCACAATTGTGCTTCTCAGGTTTTTCCTGTTGGTTATGCTGATCATCCTCTGGAGAGAGTTATCAGGGGATCTCTCCACTGTCAGCGGAGTGCTCCTGCAACTTTCAGCTGTGTTGTAGGCACTGGAGCTGTCCTTGTCAGACTTCTCAGGGTGCTCTATAATGTCATCTAGTTTGCCTCTTTGTACATCTATGCTGGTGTTATAATTCCTGAACCCTTCGTCATGCAAAGTCCAAATGTCTCCGTACTGATCTCGCACCTTTTGGAGCCGGTTAGCTTGCATAATATTCTGACATTCGAGTTCAATGTTCCTCAGTTCCTCATTGAGTAGCTGCAGCTCATGCTCCACTCCATCTTGCTCTCTTCTGTTGCATTCTATCATGCTGCTCGAGTAATACAGGTCATAGTCCCCATGGTTTCGAATCTTGCACTTTAGTTCCAACAGCTGCCGAAACCTTTCACATTCCTCCTCTGGGTTTCCTACGAAATCAGATTCAATGTATTCCCCAGACACAAAGCTTTCATTACACTGGAGCTCAACACTTCCTAATGTATCTTGGCTGTGGCCTAGCTCCCGTTTCCTCTGCAGGGTAGCGCTGTTCTGCTCCTCAGGTGCATTTTCTTGCTCTGAGCTCTCATCGTTACGCAGACTTTCATCAGTAGGTCCCACCCCGCTGTCCTTCTCATGATTGTTGGATGATGAGGTTGCAGTGTCTGTAGTGCCATCCTCCTCTTCATGTTTCTTTGGCTAAAAAAATGAGCAAACCAAAATGATTATCATATGCAGATCATATTACATGAGAATATTTTCCAGCTCTATTTTGCTTAAACAGCTGGGATCTGATGTAAGCCAAATTAAAACAGATCACTAAACAGCAGTCCTACTATTGTTCATAGCTTTTAAACATTTCTGAGAGTCCTGCTGTGGTGGCCATACCGAGTGGAGTAGATGAATTACAGAACTATGACATATCTTCTGAAGTCTAGAAAGAAATATTTCCCTCTCTGGCTAAGCCATTTCTTTGCAGTGCTTAAAGATAATGGTCACCAGATGGTGCACTGTTTTTGATTCTGGATGATGGCCAGAGACTGGTGAAGCTGAGATCCTGAACTTGTGAAAAAGTTTCAGTACCAGTACGACTTCAAAAAAATAAAGCAAGCAGCCAATCAAACGATGACTAGTACAGTCTAAGAGGGTGCAGAAAGGCTACTGTTTTTTGGGTTTTTTAACCAGCGAACTCCTTGTTGATGGGCAGGGTTGAACACTGCAGAGGGCTAGCTTGTCCCACTACACTCTCCATACGTCCCTGTTTTCAGCAGTCTTTTTGCTAAAAATCTATTCATTTTGAATCCTAGACTTTTGCTCAAGTAGGCCTCTCTCTGTTGCATCCCTGGAGACCATTTTTGTTCCCAAGTTAGACTTTATGTACCTTAGGAATAAAAACAGCCTTTTACCATTAAGTGTGGAACAACACTGAGTGCTCACCATGGGCATAATGTCAAACTTCTAGGCTGTTGTTTTTAAATTCACATTCCATTCATTGTACCTAACCTATTTGTATTCTCAACCTATTTATATTCTCAAAGAATGTGAGAAAATACCTCTCAGAGGAGACAGATACTTTTTATTTTTCAAACTGGATAAGCAAAGAATCACAGAGAGTGAGATATATACGGCCTGTTTGCCAAATATCTAAGTGTACATAGTACCAACCAAATGCCGCTTCTCTTTTTAGGAGGCATAATTGCATAATTAGGTATAATGGTAGTAATAATCAAGGGAGGGAAAAGATACCGTGTGTCTACTGAAATGAAACAAACCCAAAGAGGCCACTGTCATAATTCCTTTTTTGTCTACTTTGACAGACAGTAAAATAGGATGAAAAAGTGTCTCCTGTCTCATACTTTCTCCTTTCTTCATGTGTACCTTATGATCACACACCCTTCATCTGGTTTACTTTCTTCAGTTGTTAGGAAAAAAAAATGGCCTAGTCTCAGAAAAACAAAAATAACCTCCATCCCTCAAATGCAATGTAAGAGTGGAATAAAATAAATATAGAAAGAAACACAACAACAAGAGAATTCAGTGTCTATGACAGACCAGTTAAAAATTTCCAAAAAGAAATCTCTGAAAAGAATTTCTGCAAAGAAAATCTCTTTAAAATTGTAGCATACATTTTATGCTCATCCTTTTGCACATACAACGTGAAGTTGATAACAAAATACACAACAAACATAATTCTCATGTAGCTTTGGCAACCGTATCAGCAATGTGCCAATTACTCTCTCTCACTCTCCCCAAATGGAAAGAAACTCTCTCCTTGAATTTAAAGATGATGGGACAGAATGTATTCAGTGTTATTCAAGAGATCATGCAAAGATTCAATGTTTCTTGATGTTGTAGGGTCTGGATTTTCTAGAAACTAGATTTTGAAACTGCAAGGGACAAAGGCAAACTTTCATGAAAATTCTGCAAGTATTAAAAATTCATTCGCATTTCCCCCTTTTGAGATCCTCTCAGAACTTTCTACTTATCTGCTTAAAAAACAAGGGTATCTTCTTGTCACAGGAAGAATTAATATGAAGAATAGTACTAATAACACCCTAAATAACTAAGTATTGTGGAATTGTTCTATAATTATCATTTATCTACTCTTTCTTTCCTCAGCTTATGCCTTGCTGCGAAGGTATATGAAGTATACTGGAAATGGTCTTATTAAAGGTTCTTGTTGTAATTTTCCTAAGTGGCTGCAACGCTTCAGTCCCATTTTCCGGAGTAGCTTCAGGAGAAGTGGTGGCTATGCAATGTTTTTCCACATCACCTGTTTTTGAAGAGTTCCAAAATGTCGTATTTTACACAGAAAAAAAGCCAATGTCTACAGACTTCTTCATGGAAACCAAGAATAACCAGACAGAAGAGCCCCTCAGCCAGCCAAGTGGCCACGATATTCACCAGGAATACTGGAGATACAGGTTTAATTTTGTATTTTTCTAGTTTACCTTCTCCAGGTCAGTGCCACTACATAAGCTATTCTGGTCTCTTTTCTCACCTGTTCTGGAGCTGCTCCAGCTTGTACTGAGCTCCTCTGCCCCCAAGCCTCTCAGCAGAAAAGTGACTCCAGCCTGGATCACCTACACTGAACCCTGGCCACTGCACTGTGCAATTCATGTTTCTCACTGCTCTGAAAACATTTTTATACTGTCACAAGGAACAACAGCTCCACCAGGCACCAGGAGGGCTGTGCTCCAGAACAGCCAGGAATTTGTGTGCAGGACTCCATTAACACTCGGAAATGAAGAGGGCCAGGATCTGCTCTTTGACCCTGAGGGTGAGTGACACAGCACAACTTGTATCCATGTGACTAAACCCATCTTAACCCCCTAAAGAGAGTGCATTATCCATAATGCCTAGGCACAGTTATACAGCTTACAGGAGCTGAGCTATATGATGCTTTCTCTGATTTCAGGATGGTGCCATATCATCAAAGAATATATTTGAGCAGTTCTGAAAAAAATCCTATAATGCATCTATTTGTATAGGTGTTGGAAACAGACTTTACAGTTCAGGCCCATGCAATCAACACTTTCTCAATTAGTGCCTCTTATTTTCCACATCGCTTTTACTAACAATTTAAACTTTGCTCCTTCAGCCTCCACTTGCTTTAGACTGCGTGAACATAATACACTGCCATCTACTCAAGTTACACTATCCATAAAGAAAACACACATGCAAAAGATGTAAACAAAGAAAACATCAGATTCTTTCCAGACTAACAGAAATCAGATGATGGGATTGACCTGACCAAATATAAGTGTCTACGGTACAAGCAACTAAATGTCAGGTAGTCACTTTGGGCTCTCCTTCCTGTTAGGAAGAACAAGTGTCTGTACAATCATATCTTCTCAGCCTAAAGCAGACATCCATATCATGTTAAACCTTTCCCCAGTATGTGGATACTTGCAGCTAGTTCAATTAAGAAAGTAATACACATATTTATTGTACTGCATGTTTTTGAGATATATTTTTTAATAAATCCACTGTGACTTAAGTAAGGTAGCCCCTGGCATTTCTGTCCTGGATTTGTCATGCTCGCCAGAGCTCCTAAGTATGTGCAGACTGAGCAGTCTTTTACAACATGAGATTATTCTAATTTTACTTTGAAAGGTAGCAAGCCTAATTCCAGGTTAAGTCCCTCCTGAAAAAGAGAGAGTCTCCAATTGTCAGTGTTATCTATTATCTATTCCAAACAAAGTGTTTATTTTCAAACAAATTGTTGTCAATCTCTTCTACAATTACTTCTGTTTGAAATACCAAAGGGCTCCTTAGGCCTCAGCTTTGCAGTGAGAACTCAGATAATGAGAAGATGAATCTGGAAGTGTGTACAATCAAGCAATAAATGAACCTCAAAAGATTCTGCATTTCAGCTCCAGCAAGCACTGATGCCTATAAAATGGCTAATCTTGGAGGAATTCAGGCACTGTTCTAATCTCTATTTACAATTTATGATGTATATTGGGACTCAAACCCCAGACTGCTACCAACATTTGAATGTAGTGAGATTTACTTGAAGGTTTTAATAAACGTAGCCGCTGTGCTCTCTGTGTTAGGTCAGTCCCTAACAGTGAGAGGGAGAGTGACCACAGAGAGAGGAATCTCCAGTGGCAGGCTAACCATGAGGTACTCCAGCCATGAGGGAAGATTTGGATTAATTTCACTGGTGCTCTAAAAGGGAAAATGCTCTTCTGCAAACAAGGTTGTTCTTTTAAAACAGGCCTCTCTCAAAAAAATTTCCCCCAGATATTTTCATTGCATTTCAGCTTTGAATGAACCTGAACTATTTATTTTTTATCCAATTCTTTCTCCTCTTAATAGGTTTTGATATATACCATGATACTGATAAGAATTTCTGCATGGCAAATGTATGGTATTCTTCTGAAAGTTATCTCTGCTGCAGAATGAATTGTGATGTTGTAAAGGGGAAGGAATACAGAGAGTTATAAAAAATGGAGAATTAGATCTTTCCTTGAGGTTTATTGGACTATTTTATACAGAGAAGTTAAAATTCTTGATTGTGTTCTATAGAGTGGCTCAAAAATATACTGAAAAGACACACTTGATTCTTGATTACAAACCTTGATTGTAATCTACTTGATTCTTCTACTACAAACCATACCAGATTCATGACCATACCAGCTCAAACTAAATGTCAAAATGACATTCTGTAAAACAGACTTGTATTTGGAAGGACATTCTGCTAGAGTGTGTACTCATTACTGCAGCTTGCAACATTCATGAAGCCAGAGGTCTATGTTTCAGTTCACAAAAAAATCAAGGCTGGTGTTGGTCAGAAATCTCCACTCGGCTTGGCCACTGGCAGCTGCAGCCAGAGTGGTTTCATTGCTCCGACGGATTAAGTGATTCACCTCAGGAAAATGCTAGGTTTCTCAGCCTAACAAGGAGTAAGGAACCAGTTTTCTGACTTGATGACTCACTACCTAGAGTCTAGAGAGACAGCAGCTGTCACAAATTACTGACGCCCCATTACACACTAAGCTGCATTTGGTTGATTCAATTACTCATCAGAAGGGCAAAGAAATGTCTGGCTGTCCTAGAATTACTTCAAGCAACCCAATGTCAGATGCCGACAGAGCACAAGTGACTATGATTTTTTCAAGTGTAGCTCTCTTCTACAGTAATATAAAATCTCAACAGGGGAAAAAAAATTATCCTTAGTATAAGATCCCAGTGGGGAATAAACGACCCCAACAGGTTCTGTGAAATGACTTCACAAAAGAGCCCTGTTCAATAATTAACACTATCTGCAACCCAAATTCAGTGAAAAACCCAAAGCTTGACAAGAACTTGGGAATGGAAAGTCACAATAGTGATTTCAGAGGTCCCTACATGTCGTGTGAGCGGTTAGCAGGGGTTTGCAGACAGACCTGCTCAAAAATTTCTATCAGAAGTGGGGGTTTGTGCAAAAATGCATGTCAAGAACAAGTGCTCTTTCTGTCAGGAAATCTTTTGTTATCAAAGATAAAATCTGTCGTCAAAAAATAAACAAGATGCCAAATATCAGTTCAAAGTAGCTAGTAGTTAGCATATTTAACCCAGGAAACTGAGGGTCTTAACAAAAAGACCACTATAAATCCTGTTGCAAGGCTCCCTTCACCTCTGAGTCTGGAGTTACTCCACTTTGTGTAAATAACTAAACGCTTATAATATCAAGGATTTGTAATCTGATCTATCACATTGCAGATAATTGACTTAATTATTCTGTCAGTGCCTCTGTCCCAATGAATATTTATGTACCGTGACTAGTTTTAATAGGAGCTATCACCTAGTCAATAGCCCAGCTTCAAGGCTGGAGGGGAGGTGAGGAGGAAACAGGCTAGATGCACATTCAGGCCCCCAGTGTGGACCAAGTCAGGTCTCTTGTTAGCCAAGTAACTTTGCTGGTTCCAGAATTAGGAAGGCTATCACAGCATTTCTCCCTCTCTTCATTTCAAAGAAAAATGCCCCAGGCTCTGCTTTTGAGCAATTCAGAATAGGGGAAAAAATTGCAAGTCACAAATTTATGTAGGTTCAAAACCAGTTTCTCCCCAGCTGCATATACGCAGAGGCCAGGAAATGAAGTCAGATTTTATTTCTTTGGCTCCACACAGGCGTGCATGCTGACAGATCATCTGATTCAGGAGTAGATAAGGTCACTTATGCCATCCACAATGAAGCACAACTAAGCAGGCCCATCCCTTGATGAAACTGTATGGCTGGGGGTGCACACACACCTTGGACACGGTCACACTGCTTACAGCACATATGGGCAGGTAAAAGTCGGGATAGCAGCAAGCTGTTTTTATGCTAACAATATACTTATTTGTCTCCATTAACAAAACAAATGCCGAGCTGTGCGCTGTCAGTATTAGAAAAATACACTTGTATTACCAAAACACCTGTTGTTTATTTGAAACACCTCTTCCATCTTGTTTTGCAAGCTTTCTGGTGCAAGGGCTGGCTCAAACTTGCATGCATATAACAAGAGGGGCAACTCTCCCAGCTCGGAGCTCCAAGTGCTACAGTGATAGAGTCCATTAAAAAATCCCTTGACACAAAATATAGCAACATAAACCCCAAACACTTCAGAATGAAAGAAGAAAAGCAATATTATTGTCAGAGTTCAGAGAAAAATGAGAAATCTGCACTTATCACAGCTTCCTAAATTATTTGCTAACTTGTCATATTGGCCTAAGCATCTATCGGTTTCCTTTTCCTTAACTACAGCGTGGTGGAGTTCACAGCATTTTAGAGACAGAATTCTATCAAAGCCTTTGACTCTGTTTTACAGCGTACCATTTCATTCTTTCTAAAAAAAAAAAAGTATACATAGCAAAATTCCAAATGATGTGTTTAGTAGCAGTCCTACCTGCTCCACCTCGTTGGCTGTGTACTGCATTGCTTCGTTATGCTGCTCTTCCAACATTTCCAAGTTTAACTCCTCTAAGAATTCATTCCTGTCATCATCCAGCCACCCTTCCTCCAGCTGCAAAGAATACATTAGTACATTATATTATGTTAGCAAGGACACATGCTAAAACAGGGTAAACCCAAATGGCAGCGCTCGACTAGTTCTTATTATCCTTATTACTAGTTCTTATTATTCTCTTCAGAAAGCCAGGCGGTAGGAGTTCAATTCTCAAAAAGAGAAGAAGAAAAAGAAAGATTAAAAAACTGAGACTCTAATGCCTTTTATCCTTTCTTGAAACAGTATGACTGATTTTCTCTCATAATGAAGGAGACTGCACAGCACAGACGCTATTTCCTTTCAAAAGGTATGAAAGGCGCAGCACATAATCCCAAAGCTGTCATATTCATTACCGCTGAGAGCCCCTGTGCAGAAAGAGCACCAATGTTACTAATAGGGCCAGGAGGCAACCAGGCTTTTTCCTCTAATGACCTCTGCCCCAGCGCTGTGCCCTGCTGTCCCCACCTCAATAGAAACCTTATGCTGTGTTTCTGTCGCTATTTTCCCATTGATCTTCCAGGTAAACAAACAAACAGAGGAGGGTGACAGAAAGATGCTGTGACTTGAAGGGAGGTTATTTTTGTTCTTGTGGTGTGCCTGGAAGCAAGGGTTATCTGACTGACGGTTTTCCCCCCGAGCATAATATAATTCTTAGAAATTTGGTGGAGACAGTGTTGCAAAAGGACAGGAGAGGATGCTATGTTTTCTGTCATGTGAGTACATCCTCTTCCCACACCCACTTTGCACCTTTTGCATCTTTCTAAACTGATAAAACAGGCACTCCTGGTCTAAAAAGCTATTCTTCCCACTTTGTTCATTGTGCCCATGTGTGCACACAATCATTTGTATCTGTAAACCCTGTTCAGATAGCACATTGCATTGAAAGGGAAAATACAGGTCAGTGGCACTCCTGGCTATTATGATGATGAGATCATAGCAGAAGAAAACATATTGGTTTTTTGATAGTGAAGGAACCAGAGGAAGAAGGTGACAAAAAGATGCTAAAAGATAAAAGTCTCAGCATTAGACTATTGCAAGAGTACGAACTACTCATGTCTGTCCAAGTCTGAACCCAGTCGGCAACTAAACACCACACAGATGCTCTCTTGCTGCTACCTCCAGGACAGGGGAGGAAAATGAAAGGTAAAACCAAGGGGGTTAAGATAAGGAGAATTTACTGGAATGCCACAAAGAGAGAGAAAACAATAGTAAAACCAGCAACAGAGCCAGTGATATACAATGCTCAGCTTACTGCTGCTACACCCTGCCCTGCCAAGTCGAGTCAAGC
>NW_010417989.1:32013-49247 GCF_000710305.1 Buceros rhinoceros silvestris | reverse complement strand
CTTGGAAGCAGGCGTGAAACCTTCCTGCATTACAGTGTTTCTGAAAATAAATAGCAATACACCAGCGCTTGAGGAACTTAAATCTAGAACTTGAACACAAAATAAATAAATTCCATTAGGTCTTGATATGTTACTGCAGTGGTAGATTTTAAACAAAGCAAACTACTACAAAAGTGGGTTTCTGTCTGAAAGGTGCATAGTATGTGAAAGATTTGATGCCTGACAAAATGTCTAAAAAATATGTTTCTTCTTTATCAAACTTCCCTATTTTGTTTCCAAGAAAACAACTGTAGTGTGTTACTAGAAGTGCTGAAAGTAGTTGAGTACCGTGAGCCTGATGCCAGTCATTGCTCTTCGTTTCCTGTGCTCTGCCAGCGGTATTCGATTTTCTTCCTTAACACTGTGCTGCATAAACTTTGTGTCGTGGTTGGCTAGAGTAGTTTGAAATGATGTTGTTTTGGACAAAGATAAGCAATACTTTTGTTAGGTGGCAGCGACTTGGCTAGAGGAGTCAAGTCGCGGGCTGGTCACATTACATGTTACATGGTAAAGTACTCCCATTTTAAAACAAAATTGCTCCTTTTAAGGAACGTAACCCCTCATATTTTTTTTCAATATTCTTTTCTGTTAGGCTTCTTTCATGCTCCTTTTATCCACAGAAGCTTAGGTTTCCTGAGCCCCTGGGTTGAATCTGCAGCCTAATCCATGGGCACAGCCATCCGGTACAGAGCTGGTATCAGCATGCAAAGCTGTGTATTTTTACAGGCTTGGAAGCCATAAACTGTAGCAGTGTAGAGTGCATGGAGGCAGTTTGCAGTCCAGTTAGAGGAACTGTGACTTTTTTTTTTCATTCCTCTGTTGAGCATTGAGTGATAAAGAGACAAATAAGGAAGTTTGAGTGTTCTTTATATTCTAACAGCTGTCCTGTGGGGAAGAAAGATTATCGTGTGGTGAAGGCAAAATAATTTGAACTGAAATGTTTGGAATCAGTTAAGATGCTCAAAAATGCCTGAAGTAGATAAAAGTAAATAATGGCTTTGGTTTTCACATTCACTTGAAATAACTGCAAAATCTCAAGAGAATAGGGTTGAAGTATACTGGTTTTGTCAAAAAACATTAATGTTCTGTCAAAGGAAAGGTGAATTGTGCAGCTCTCACATTTGCAGTGTTGTGATTGATTCTGATACAAGAGCAGAATTTGATCTGAAGTCACAGGAAGACAAAAACTACAATTTATTTTCAGAAGCAGCTAGCATATTATGTTGAGCACAAAATAACACTTTGGAAGAGTGATAGTAATATTATAAGGTGGACTTAAGCACTTTTGAAGATACTGATGACCCCCCAAAAATGTTACAGAGGGACATTTCCTTAGCCTGCCATACTTTCTTTTGCATCTGTTATGCTAGAGAAGGCACTGGAAATGGGAGAAGTCACTTCTGAAATGTATGTTGTGTTCAGAGGTCATGATCTCACAATCTTTTTTGTTTGTTGTTTCAAATTACACTTCTTTTTAGCTTCCTAATGCTCTTCCAGTGTGCAGTATTTAGCAAAAAGCAATGAGTCTGTTGTTTATGCTGGTTTGAATACAGTGACTGTAAAAAATTGTGTTTGTGTCTGAATCCACTGAAGATATTAAGCAGTGCCATCCTTTTTCCAGCTTTGCAGACTTTTGGATCAGTGCTGTGAGATCTGTCGTGTGCACATTAGACACATTAGGCTTGCCCAGAAATCTGCTTTCAGTTGCATGTGTTTAGTTCCAGAGTAATGCAACTGAAAAGGGGAACTTGTCTGGTTTTATACCATAATTACAAGGAATACACCACTTATCTTCCAATGTGAGTAATCGTTACAGAAAGATCATTCCAATGAGCTATTTAAAATCACTTCTTTTTCACTTACACGTAAAACACATGCCTAAATGAGTTACTCCACTGGGGCAAGATTATTTGTACCATTCAAGTTGCCTTCTTAAAAGCTGAAGATGGTCTTGCAAGTGTTTGTGACATGAGTAGTAAGGTTCATAAGAATTAAAACTTCTCGCCTTGCAAGCATTTGCAGGATCAGCTTCTTAATTTCTGATTTAAGAAAAAAATAGGATTTTATTACAGGGAAACAGTTTTGTTATCCAGTTTAGCAGTGGTTTTGCTTGCATTTGACAAAAGAAAATCTTGGGGATGCAGGTGATGGTAGCTCACTCTATGTCTCATCTGGCATTTCGAGAAACACTTTAACAGAGAAACATTCTTAGTATTTGCACCACTTTTACAGAGAATCCTTATTAATTTCTACAGTTTAATTTAAGCCCTTTGATCACTCTTGTGAGAAAAAGAAGCCCCGAGCTTTGCAGAATCATTCCCTATTGTTATATGAAGGATAGTGCAATATGCAAATACTAATATTAACTTATGGACATAGTAAAAATAATTTGATCACAAACTTATTGGTTAATTTTTGCATTTTTATCCTTTAGTTTAAGGTTTCAGCAGCAAGGTTACATAGTTGATGCTCTCTACCCTTGTTTCATGACATAGGGTAAAGTGGAGGCATACAAGTAAGCAGAAGATGACATTTTGCCACTGACTTCTGCATTGCCTGTCAAGGTGATGGAGCAACATCAGCACTGCAAGTGCAAGAAATGTGAAGGAGCCTGAATGTTTCTGCATCAAGAGAAATAATTCCAGGATTTTCTGTAGGATGGATAATTGATAAATATTCATAATGTTTGGCACAAAATATCACGTGCCTCAAAGAAATGAACTAAAATTTTGTAGTTTGTCTTTACATTCTGAAATTAAAATTAAATTATAACTTCCTGTCCTTGTACATGCAGTGACTAACTGGCCACATGTTTAAACGTGGTTGTTGTAAAAAAGAAAGAAAGGAGGGAAGTATTTTTGAAACTCACAGGGTGCCTAATGCTCTAAGGAGACTTCAGTAGATGCAAAATGCCACAAACCGTCCCTTTGTACCAGGTGCCAGGGTAACTAGAAAAAAAATTAAGAAGTATTAGAACCTAAATAACCAGTGTACGGGGGTACGATTATAGTTCTTGCGGTTTCACTATCACTCAGTTTGTAACTAGCTGATGTTGGAATGTGTAACTTTGACCAGCTAGGTCTACACTGTATTTTCCCCAGCTTTGTCCTGATTTGCCTTGGGGCAGTATTCTGAACAGATGTGGAATATCGGGTGTCCTGAATGAATGATATGTTCAACGATATGTCCAACAACTTTCTTCTTTTCAAAATGCAAGGAGGCAACGAAGTGCTAGAGGCTTTTGTAAAGAAGTAGGACTTGTGGTGCTGTAGAATGTAAATCTAGCCATGTAAATCCATGAGGCAACTCCTAGGCTGGGGATGGAGTGAAGCTGACAGGAATCACATTTGTGGTTGGAGGTAGCTAGTGAAATCACAGGTAGGAGTTAGATAGAATATGTGCCAAGGAAACAGGCATACAGTTGCCTAAATATTTTAACATCGTAACATAAAAAATAAAAAGGAACTGCTTTCTTTTTTTTTAAAATACTTAAAACTCCTTATCTTAAGCAACAAGTTCAGTAAAATGAGTAAAAGGACCAGGGGTCATGATCAAATACACCAGTCTCAGCCTAGCCCTACCCTCTTGGATAGTCTTTCTTTTATTTTTTCCCCCTCTGGATAAAATAAGGAAGTGAGAATAGAAAAGGAATAAACCGGAAAACTTGATTCCTCAGCCTCTAGAACATGTAGAAGCCGGTGTATTGTCTTTTAGCTAAAGCAAGTGTAAGTGAGAGCATCTGTGGGATGCTAGAGCTAACGTGCTAAAATCTGTGATGCCGATGACCAGTGAGTATGTAGTTCTGCTTTTAAAAACTCTGATGCTTAATTCAAATTTGGCTCTACAAATTTCAGAAGAATTGAGCTCAGTTTAAAATGAAGTCTTAATGTTTTTTTATAAACTAATTTTCTTGATTTTTTATAGAGTTGCCTGAAAAGTTGATTTCTTAATGTGGATTCAAAAACTGAGGTTAGGAACCTGCTATAAAGACAATTTTTCCCTGAAAAAACTCTTTTAAAATATGTTACAGAAGATCTTAAACTGAAAAATCCTTTTTGTCTGAGGAGAACATAGAAAGGGAAGCTAGTAAGTGTACTAAGCATTTGTTTATGGATTATTTTCCTACTCTGGGAAATTCAGCCCAAATTTGGTATCAAGAAAACAAGTTCAATCTATGCAAAAAACAAAACTAAGATTTTAGCAAGGTAAAAATTTCCAATATCTGAAATATGGGGAATGTATGTAAAGGAAGCACCATTAATGTAGTCATCTTTGACATAATGTATTAGATTCTACTGCTGTATTTCAACGAATACATATGAATTCCACAGTATTTTGCTCAAAAGTTAGTAAAGCAACCAGGGTGTTTAAGGAAGGATTATTTTTGTTAATCAAATGGTGTGATTAGCTATCTTTTGAATCAGTGGGCCATCTTGCAAGTTTCTGAGAATGATTACTTATGTAAAATTAGTACTAAAAGGAAGAGAAGGAAGAGTGCTGCTCTGTACAGTTCTGGTCATGCATGCAGGAGGATAACCCAGAATTGAAGCGGGCAGTGGGGGAGGCTTTGTGTAACTATTCTGTCATCAGTTATGATGTGCAGTTGGTAAAAAATCTCGTGGTCCCTCAGATATGCTAAACGACTGTATGACATTCTTCACCCAGTGGATGTAACAAAGATCTGGTTCACAGGTATTCCTGTGCACAGAAGAGCAGGAAAAAATCCAGTAAGAGAAGAGTGAACTCACCTCTGGAGCCTGCTTTCTGCAAAGGATAACAGAGCTGTGTTCACTTGGAAGCAGTGGTATGAAGAGGGAATGAAGTGGCTAGTATGAAATCCAGTTGCCTCTGGCTTCCGAGGGACAATTTTCATCAGGAGACAGCTTTTTGGTATCCTGGTGTAGCAACTATCTATCTGTAGTGACAACTGCCAGTGGACCAGTTAGCAATGTGACCATTGATGCTGTGCAGAGGACTGCAGAACATGAGAAAAGAAGCCTGACTACGAGCTATTTTTTTCCAGCCTGGCAGTTTGTCATGCAAGAGCTGGGGAAATACTGCCTGTTGGCCCAGAACGCACTGAGACCAGGTGCATCCTCTCTCTGCCCAGAGTGGTAAATGGGCCTTGACAAGAGTATTTCACTGGTCCAGGTATTGCAAATAGGCTTCCTCCATGCGAGGAGAGGAGAGGGCTTACGCTACTCTCTGTGTAGCATTTCTGGAACATTCTCATGTGTTTATGTGAGAGGTGAGTTTACAGTTAATCCAAGTGGTTGCTTTCTGGTTGAAAGGGGTTCCTGCTGGCTAAGAGACTGTTTGATCCACTCTTTATAACAATGAGAAGTAAGCTGTAGCTGTGCTGCTTATTCTGAGGATATAGGGTGGAATGGGGGGAGGAGGCAGACTTAGTCTTGTCTGAACTGTTGATTCACTGGGGCACTTAATTGGTGTGAGGAGCCTGCCTTGCTGTCCAGTCTGCCTTTCTGATGGATGTGTTGGGACAGAAGCTAGTCAGGAAGAACTGGGTCCATTGATGGAGGATACTATTTTTGGAAAAAAATCCTTCCTTTGATCTGGCTCCTAGTTAAAAAACTATTACGTAGATTTTTAAGAAACTAATCCTTAATGTTGGCAGTCTGGCTGTTTGAGCTGGTATCCTATCTTCCTTTCAAAAAAATAAAGATGCTTATCATTTCTTCCATGCATCTGTGGGTGTGAACTCCTTCTGAGTGTAATTGCCAGCAAGAGATGAGCCATTGTCAGTTACAGTGCCTCTGTAGCAGAAGGTTAACCTTGCTATATCCTCCTCCAGGAACTTTTCAAAGAATAAAGTAACGTGGCACAGTTTTTATAGACTCTAGAAAGTGGCACTGAGAAATCTTGATCCGTTTTGTAGAAACTTGCCTATGCTAGGAGTATGAAAAGCAAGTTACTTTTGTTCCTGCAATGATTTCTCTACTTCATATAAAGCAGGACACTGCAGAATGTTTCGGATGACAGATAACCTTTGTCTGAAAGAGAAACGTGTCCAGCTTTGCCACTCTAACTCACAATGAGGCCAGTCCTTTGAGGCATCCATTCAGTAACAGGTTTCAGCAATCATAGAGACAGAGCAATATATTTCAGAAAAATGAATGAAGTGTTATGGGATCCAAATGTTCTTGGTTTGTTGTTCACTTAACAATACGTGATTGCTAATATTCATGGCTGAGAAACTGAGATCGTTGTCTACATCTGTAGCCTAAAGGCTATAGATTTATTTATATTTTTAGCCTAAAGCCCAAAGTTCCCTTAGGTGGGGAACAAAGTAGAAATAGACAAAGGTGCGCAAAGAAGGGGAGTTCATACCCTCATAATAGCTTCAGAAATGTCATTCTGCAATGACTAAACAGCTACTTAAAAAAAAAAAAAAAAAAAAAAAAAAAAAAAAAAAAAAAAAAAGTTGAATGAAGATACGTCCTGGAACCAAAATGTAATGGTATCTTTTGGGTCTGCTCACTAGTAAAACCAAAGTGGTGTTCATCCCAAATTTTGACTGAAATATGTGGCATTTTGCTTTAGTCCTGTGATGGCTTTCAAGCTTTGAGACTGCTGTAATAATATTAAATTTCTGCTGGGATATCTTTTATTTTCCAGATGGACCTGTTAGTTTTCTTCCCTTTGATTATAGCGTCTTACTTGTAGAACTGATGGTGCTTTAAGTTCTGAGAGATGTCTTTGTTTACCAGGGATTTTGCTAAAAATAGCACAAGGAATGAAAAACAAAATTATGGATTGTACAGGTATCTACACTTGGGGCCTCAAGGAAGCCTGTCTTTCGCAGTTCTCATGGTATCACAGTATCACCAGCTCTGTGCTCAGAGCTGCAGCTTTCCAGTTTTGTGTGTGTTGAGAAATTGGGTAGATATTCCAGGGTTTGGCTTCTTGGAAAATGAGGAAAATTTGAGTTCAACATTGTTGTAGGTACAGCATTCTGGTAGATGTGCATCTTCTGGCAACTTCTTTCAGAGTTTTGAAAAACAATTGACAGTAGTAGATGTTGAAAAAAAGATTTTGGAGTAATTTTTTTTTTGAATGTTTAGTGATAGTTTGATGTGTCTTCATGTTATCTTGTCCAAAACAGTTTTGTCATAGCTGTCTCTGTAAAAAGTCTTCTATAAAAATAAATTCCACCTGAAAACAGGCTATGCTGACATATTTAATGTCACTGTAGCTTTGAACCTGAAAATATCCAGGCAGTTCCATCTATTTTTAGAGGTTCTTCTTGCAAGTAGACTGGTAATATTTTTGTTTTGCACTTCACATGTTTTCACTGACTTCTAGGTTCATTTCACAGCTCTGTGGTACACAAAGGAGTTTTACTTTTTACTTTATTTCTGGAAATATAGTAAACTTAAACCAGAGAGGAATTTTATATATTGTGAAACTCAGCTCAGTAATCCCTGAGGCATTCAGAGGTTGTTTTGTGCTCCCTGAGAAATACTTTTGTAACTGCACTCCAAGCCATGCGGGGTTTTTTTGCCAGCATTTGGAAAACAATTGGCTCTGTACTCTTCCATAGTCACTGCAGAGCCCACAGCTGGTGTAAGTGAAGATCTGTCTGTGCCCAAGTCACAACTTGACACAGTGGGAAAAGATTAGAGAAGAGTCAGCCTGGGGTATCTTGAATGCTTTCCTTCAGATGTTAGCTCACCCCCAGCGGTTCCACTTTTTAGTATAGTGGTTTAATGATTGCTGATCACAGTAAAGTACTTTTCCCCAAAAAAGTACAAGGGATGCCATCTGTTTTAAGACAGAAATGCTTGCTTTGATGAGAGACATCTGTAGCCAGAAGCAATGGTTGCATTTGTGACAGTTTAAGAGTTCCCTGGAACTCTAGCCAGAGGCAAGGGAATGACTAATAGAGCATGGAGAGGATGTGGAAAAAAGTGTTGATATATTTGTGTTGGTGGGGTTTGGTTTTTTTTTTCTAAAGGGAAAAGAAATGCAACCCAACTTTTACCCTCACCGCACCCCCATCCCTGTTTTTCTTAAATATATGTGAAAATCACAGGAATTCTAATGCCAGGGAAGGAGTAATTCTAATCCATGAATGCCTGGCTTTGGGTGGTTTTTAGTTTATTTTCAGTAGCATTCTGAGCTTTTTAAAAGATCAAAGCAGAAAAACCTCTATTAGAGGAGGTGACATCTGAAAAGGTTACCAAACACAGGAAAGTCACAAAAGGAAGATGTTGTGGGAGAGAGGCAATAGAATCTTACCACTGGTGGAGAAAGGTTTTTAGTGATCAGTGCCCCTCCATGACCTCAGTACAGAAGCATGTATAGGAAACTCCTGAATAACACACAAATGCTGTGGTGCTTTTTCTAAGCATCTGTTTGCCTTATAATAGGGCAGTAGCAGTCTTGCCAAGTCAAGTAATATTTCCTCAGGAAGTATTTCAATAGCTGGAGTGCCTGGAGTGGTCGAATGATATCAGAATGTCGGATGCAATTTGGAACAAATGAGAGCATTTCTGGCATGTTTCAGTGGAGATAAAAACATCTATCAAACCGTCTTCAGTATACATTAAAATTACTCTGGAAAGCAAATCTGAAGAATATGTATTTCTAAAATCACAAATTTTTGAAGCTAATAATAATTTTAGGTGTATCTGTGATTATTTTTTCTCGTAGTTCTTTGGACAAATAATTCTTTGATATGAGAGGGGAGATAAATGGTGTTTTCTCTAAACGTAGTAGATAAAGTACCAATGTCACCTGTCCAGCAGGCAGTGTTTTGTTACAACATGGCCAAAATGCTGAGGAAGACTAGCGTACTGATAGAACCACGTTAGTGAGCCCATGTATGTCACTTTTCCCTTTGAGAAAGGACTACACACGTCTCTTTCAGTATAATGAATAGGACATCGTTTGGAGATGTCACTGGCTGCAAAATTCGTAAAAATCGCCAGTTTTACCAGCTGAATCAAGCAAGATTTCAGATTTTTTCCAGTAGGTCAGAAAGTTCACCCTAGTGTCCCAGTCAAACTCTAGTTTGTTTGAATGACTTGTGAAGACAATATTCTGCTTCATTTCCTTCCCTAATGACTTACTTCTAGTATTTTACTTTAATGTTCTTCCTTTATTTCTGCATAATTTTCTCATAAAAATTCCTCTCCCAAGGTCTGGGTAGAAATTGAATCTGTGTTTATGGAGGAAGGTAAAGACAAATTTAAAGGTGGTCTGATGAACCAAATTAAGACCACCGTTCAGCTGCCTAGATTTACTGGAAGGTGATTTTCAAAGGCAAAGAAATGAGAATAGAATATTTGTTCAAATCCATTTTATTTTTAAAAATACTATAAAAACATAAATATCTGCTTTAACTGTGAGATGATAACAATTTATTTATAATACCTTGATGGTAATTATGTCAGAATTTACACCAGTTTAGAGTATACCAGTAAGATTATACTAAACCCTGAAAGTACCAAAGTATTTAAGATGCTACATGGAGTCACCATCAACTGTATAGTTCTAATTCTATATATGCTTAATTTCATTTAGCTTTTGGATGTGTTACATAAGGTGGAAATGTAAAAAAGAATCTTAAAATGAAAAATTGTATTGCTATTCACATCTTGATACCAAGAATCCTAATTAAACAAGAATTTTAGCGGAAAAAAAGAAAAGCATATTCACATTATTCTAATATTGTATATTCTTTGTATGTGTATAACCAGAGAACTGTTGAAGTTACAAGTTGATTACTTAAAATAGCATCCTGTGATAGAACAAGTAGTTTCAGTCTGTGTATTTTCATCATTCTGTACTATCTAGAGAGCCTTTCTCATGTATTTTGCATGCAAAAGATAATTGCTCTAAACTTGACTTCATATATTGCTCACAGAATATATGCTTTGAAAAACAAAGGAAGGAAAAAATAACTGTTCCAATAAAGAGCTTATTTGGAACACTTTCACCACTATGTGGCATTTGATCACAAAATAAATAGTAAATAGTTGGACAAGTAAACTAATCATTCACCTGTCCCTAAATTCCCTTCCACAGTCCTCTTTGGTCTTTGTAGAAAGATTCATACTCTTCTTTATATTTTTTTGTTGGAGTGGAGATCCATACCTCAGTAGCACTATGCTCACTGCTATGCCAACCTTTGAATAAAACAATTATTCTACCCTTATCCTTGTCTAAATAGAAAAGGTGAAAGAGAAGCAAGCTAAGGGTAAGCAGTATGGCCAGCACAGATGCTTTCTGATGCTCTCTAACACTTTCCAGTGAGTTTTCCTGACTCTTGCTCCTCTGTTTTGTAAGAAAGTTCTGCTTCCCTGCATGCATGGAATATGTGAGATACTTGTGTTATGTCTAGACTACCCACTATGTGCAACATTGATGACGAAGGTACTTGAGAGGAAGTGAGTACCTGATTTTCCTAGATATTTGTGTAAATTTTTTTTTTAATGTAAGATAATGGTGATATTTGCTTGAACTTGTAGCTTCCTTAAAAGTCGGATTTAATGGCTATGGGGAGAGTTACACTTTAGACCCACTTGTAGTGTAGTGCTCTGGCACATCTGTCAGGTAACCATCTGCAGTTTCTTCAGCTCTATCAAGGGTAAAGCTTTACTTTCAGCCGTCTGTGGACTTCATCTCCATCTCTGTCTCACATTTGTAACTGAGCTGACTTGACAAGCTCAGCATTAGTTGTCCCCTGGAGGATGAGGAAATTGTGAGTCCAAATACCTTTTCTTCTACTCTATTATGATCCTAGAAGGCTATTAAACTCCCAAAAGGAAGGCAAGATTTTGAAAGTACAACCAAAGAGAACTGCTGTCTCAAACTCAGAAATTCTTCCAAAATAGACAAGACACTTTTAACCATTATCTAATGTTTTTTGTGTACGTTTGGCTTCTTGCATGTTCATGGGACACTACGTCAGTCCAAATATTTCCTAAAGGTGCCACACTGAATATTCTTCATATATTAGACATGGTGGAGAAACCTTTGCTGAAATCCATCACCACAACCTGTTTTGCAAAAGTAAATCAGGCCATTATTGTTGAAACTGTTGTAAATAAATCACTTGTGAAATCTAAGAGATCGTAAGGATCCTGCTGCTATTCTTTCACTGATAATGGAAAAATATTCTTCATATTTTATAAACTTTTTATAGCAGGCTTTCTTATTTATTTGGTCTTTAAACTTTTCCATTTTTATGTTCCAAAGAATTAAGAGATAGTCCCTCATCACTGCCGCTCCCATTTCATCTAAATTGTGACCAGTGGATTTTTTTTCCTCTCTGTTTTAGGAACTGGTAAAAAGGAACTACATTTTTAAATGTGCCCATCACAGGAAGGCATTAAGTGTAGCACGGAAACATCCTTTTTAAAAGTGAAGAAAATAAAGGGGTTTTTTGACCTTTGGAGGTCACTGTTTCACGATGACCAGCATCTTGACTAAAATCTAATAGGATTATGAGAGAATAAAAGCAGATGTGAGAGTTGTTTCAAATGATTTGTGAAATGCGTATTTCTGTAGAAGCGAATTTTCTTAAACTCGGACTATTGAATCTGTCCCATTTCATTTAAAACTTCAAGTTGAAGTAGCAGAATGAGAATGGTCTGTAGGCGAAATTGCGCAGTGCTTACCCAGCTAGAGTAGAACAATATTGAGCATTGGCAGTGAAATTTTCTAGTAGTCTTCCCAAAATATTTTCCAGAATTTAATTACAAGCTTTTAGTTGATATTTTACAGGAGAAACATATGGTAATTTTATATATGACATATCATGACATATATTTTCACGAAGGAGGTCACTGATGGGCTGTAGCCTTGCCTTTTTGTGGAAAGTGGTGATACTTAGGAAAGAACTTGAAGTTTTTGGTTTGGTTTGGGGTTTGTTTTGTTTTGTTTCGTTTTGTTTTTTCTATTTAGCTTTATACATAAATATTTGCTCTCTGTGGAAGGCCGTATGGTTTTGGCTTAACTTTTATAGGATTGGAAGGATTAAGTTACCCGAGTATGAGCTGGCTGGTGTTCGCTGGTCTTTCTGATGTGTTTGAACTCAAACTTAAAGGAGTCTTCAGGAAGTGCCAGTGAAATGGAGCAGGTTTTTTTACAGTGAACGCTGTATCTCAAGATCATCAGAACACAAAAGCCTCTTACTGGTGATTTTTAAGACGGTGTAACACTTGCCTGTACTGTAGGTCTTGGAAATAGGCATGCAGCGTGACTAAGAGAGAGTTTCTGTCCTTTTGCTTACCAGCTGGTAAATGCCTAAAGCAGCCAGGTGAAGGGCAGAATCCAGAGATGGCACTTAGATTGTTCTCGTTATGATGAGATGAGAAAAATTTTAATGTAGGGCATAGGCAGCATGACTAAACGAACAGTATAACCTTTTCTCTCACATGTTGGCTCAAGTGAGAAGCACGTAGAACGTGTTAATAGGCTTATATTTGGTTGTAGTAGTCTTCTGGGAGGTCAGTGTGAGGTATGATAAGGAAAGTCAAAGAAAGCAGTCTTGCACCTGGAACAGCCCATTTTATAGCTCTTTCATTCAATGTATTAGTCAAAACCTCTCTCAGGAAAACTTTAATCTCCTTATAGAGGGGTCTGTTATGTCAAAAGTGCATTATTGCCTACAGCCTTCATCAAAAGTCATTGTGATGCCTTTAGCTCAGAGCATCCAGTACCTTGAAGAGGAGATGTATTTTTATATTTATTTGTGATTGAAGTTTACCGAAGAATGATGACTTCAACAAATGTTATGGGATATCATAGGCAATTGGGTCCTGCAACAATGCAAGTCATTATCTTTGCTGGAATGAAGTCTTTTTCACAAACTGGAGGTTATGGAGTGTATCGCCCATGCCTGCTGCTAAAAGAGGTCATAGTGTCAGTAGGGAATCCAAGATGTCTAAATACAGACCTATCACAGACATTTTACCGTTCAAGGCTCCACCATATATACCATTTTATCAAAATGCTTTTATCTGGTGTGGTGTGCCATTGACCCACTGGGTCGGTCTGCTTTGGCTTTTGTGGTATATCTTGTACTTGAGAGAATTCTGAATTTGCAGTGAAGTGCTACATCACATTTCAAGTATTTTTTGCCTGGTTTTCTAAAGAAACTGGCTAATGCAGTTACTATCCTGTCAGCCTCTCCCTGGTAGGTTTTACTTTGAGTCTAATTTCTCAGAGGAGAGTCTTTCATGAATAGTCTGATCAATCATTTATTGGAATAAATAAATACGCCCAGAGGAGAACAAGCCAGAACAGTACTTCCATTGCATGGTAACCCTTTTGGTGAAGAAATTTTTCCTGATAGCCAATCTAAACCTCCCCTGATTCCAGTTGAGGCCATTAACTCTCATACTGTCACATCTGACACCAGCTCTGCCTGTAGCAGCTGACTTGTGCCACCATCCCTTGCAGCAGAGCTGCTCTCCTCTGGGGCTTCCTCAGCACCCAGTGCCATGTCCTGACAGGAGAGATGCCTAAAGTGCTAGAGCTTGTTTGGTGCTAGGAGTGGAAAAGCAAAGGAAGCCCTGGAAGGCTGTGGGAGAGGAGAGACAAAGGCCTTCTTACTGGCTCTCCTTGAAGGCTGGAAAGCAGCAGCTGTGGCCCTGGGGCAGGGGAGAGAGGAAACAGAGGGTTGGAGAGCAGGAGAAGAAACCCCAATCTCTTCCACACCTCCCCAGTGCTCAAGCTTGGTCAGGTGAGATGCGTGGGGTGGGCTTGGTAAGCTGTTGTGGAGTCCTGAGGAAGCTCCCCCATGCTATCCCCTAGGCACCACCAGGTTAGCACAACGTACCTGCAGGAGGTGGTCAGGGAAGATGGAGGAACTTGATGGGAGTCTTCACCACTGATGACAGCCCTGGCACTCTCATGCCCACAGTGCCAGAACAGGCACCTGTGGGACCCACAGCACTGCACAGGTGGGCAGAGGGGAGCAAAGTGCTGGACGAGCTGCCTTTGCATGGCACCCAGATCTGCTGCTCTCTCCCCATGCCAAAGCTGGTAAGGGAAACCAAAGGTCCAGATGGAGCCTGCACACCTGTGTGTACCCACAGGATGCCTGAACAAAATGTGCAGGGACACAGCTTGTGGCCGCTGAAAAGGAGAGAGGACAGGGTGTGTTGTAGCTGTTCTCCAGTGACATTACAGAGGTCCAGGGCTGCCCCCAACAGGGGCACAGCCAGGAAAGGAGAAACCCCAAAGGGGGAAAGCCTGCTCCACAGCTTGTTTCGCATTGTAGATTTTCATTAAATTCCTCTCAGCTCAATTTTTCAGCCTTTCCAGATCTCTTTGAATTGCATCACACCCTATGACGTTTCAGCATTACTTCCTATTTTGCATTATCGGTGAACTTGCTGATGATGCACTTTCCATCATCCACCTCCTTAATGAAGATCTTAAACAGTGTTGGCCCCAGTACTAACCCTGGCTTACAACACTATTAACGAGCCCCCAATTGGACCTTGTACTGTTCATTACAATAAGCTGGTCCTGCATTATGTTACTAAAATAATTTTAAGGACAGTTTAAGGAAAACCTTCTTTTCTTCATCTAGTGCAGATGAAATTGTCATTGTGCACAGTATTTTATGCAGAATGAATGTTTTGTGATGACTTATTGAGGACCGCCTTCTTCTGTCTCTTCAGATATGGCTTTCTTTTGCAATTAATAGATGAAAGATGTATGAGTAGATTAGTATATGGTCTTAAACCAGTAATCTTTGGTGGCAAACCACAAGAATAATAACTAACATGCTGCATACAGCTGTATTTTGTAGAGCTGCAGTAGCTATGCAGCTTTGATGTCTCCATTCGTCCTGACTGTGTCTTGTCTAGTTTTCAATATAGTGTGAGCCTTGTTCATTTGACTTCTGTGTTCCTCCCCCTGCCACCTCTTCTTCACATATTCACCGAGCAGCACAGGTATTTTTCTTCTGCCTTTTGGCCCAAGTGCAAAAGACAGCGAATCAGCCATGGTCCACTGATGGGCCGTATGTGAACTAACCAGTAGTCACAGCCCGGTTCTGCCTGCCGCAGAGATGCCAAGGAAGGTGTCAGCCTGAAGTACCACGTGCCAAAGGGTCCTATGTTGAGACACCCATTCCTCAGCTGCAGCTTTGCACTATGGATGCTCCTTCTTACATGGTCTTCTGTAAAGTCCTCTCCGCCTGTGCTCATTTAACTGTTGTGCACTTCAGCCAACTGCAGGCAGAGCGGTGTATTAACTCTGTTCACATACGTGCTGAATTGTTTATTACTGATTCCACAGACTGATGCATGGCTCCCCTAAAATTGTGCCTTTCATTTAACTGTGAAGGGCAGATTGTTTTTACTGCTGTATCCTGCATAGCGATAGAAAGTGGAACTGAACTTCTGATACTTCCGTCCTCTTCTAGCTGAGGTTATTAAAGGTGGGAGAAGAGAGCTGCAGTAACCTGATTAAAACCCAGATAACAGTATTTTGTAGGTTAATGTTCATGGATTTCATGTTCAGTATATATGCGTTTTACTTAATATACGTGTTGGGGGGAAAAAGAATATAAAGATGTGCAGTGATCTTGTAAATGCAAAGAAACAAGTGTTTTTCTTTTGATATCTTTGTGTTGCCTAGTTAGCCTAAAATCTGCATAACACAGTTAACAGAGGCTGACATCTATTTTGTGTGCTTTAAAGTATTTCAATGTCAAGTGACAAGTGAAAAAACAAGGTAACAATCATTTTCTCATTGAAATTGTGAGATATTTCCCAGGGAAAATTTTAATGTAACGTGCATAAATAATACACACATAACCACATACTGCTAGTTTTATTTAGCATTTCATGTGTTCTGTGAAAGTAATTTTTCAGATGATTAAACCATTTTACAGATGTGCAGGCAATAATACTTTGTGGGATTTTTCTTTTCTTTCAAGACTGAAAGAAGATTTTGAACTCTTCCTAAATGGAGCTGCTCTCTTCTTATGCACCGTAAACTGTAGATGTTAATAGTCTGTGGCCAGTCTTGATTAAACAAAGATTGGGTTGGAGAAGCATATAGAGGAGAAAGTATATGAAAGATTCGTAATGCTGCAGAAGCAATTAATGAATCAACTGGTGAACTTGCAGTCACATAAGTAATTGCAGTTATAGACCGCAAGTCCTTGTGCATATTTTTTAAAAAGTAAATCAATGTATATATTCTATATTCTCATATGGGATATATAGATAAGATATTTTAATGTTAAATTAAGAAAAAAAACTTGAAGTAATTTATGTTATATTTACTATTATTCTTCAGAGATGCTGAACTTGATTCTCTTCTGTGTTTCTGTTGATAGCGTGCCTTCATATTATTTCAACATAAGCTGTTTGAAGTGAATACTGTTCAAAAAGACTCTTCTTTTTTTCCATTAAAAAACCCCCAAACCATTTGTAAATCTCTGTGAAGAGCAGGTTAACTATTTTAGTATAGGACTTCTGTCCCTGCTCAGTCCACATACTGGCATAAGCTACTCTTACAAGCAAAATTATTATGGCACAAAAGTGGAATGAAAAACTGAATCTTTCTTACCTAGTTATTTCTTTTTATTGGGAAACACCTCAAGGCCAGCACAAAAGGGTGGATAGAGGCATTCCGGGAAGTGAAATTGTCAGAACCTGTCTATGGCTAGGCAAAGGAGCAGAGAAGGAAAGAGGTAAAGAAAACTTGTGCAGTTACAGGAGTTGTGTTATGTATATATAATACCTGTAAGAGACAAAGACTTTATATTGGGATTTAGAAAGACAACTTCTAACAAGTTTAAAACAAAGGTGATCTTCATCCCAAAATATTTTTACAAATGTATTACTGACATACCACATGTGAACTGCCATGTTACTGGTTTATCCCCTTTATTTTCAACTGATACTCATGTCTCTGTTTTTCAGATACAGAATACTAAGTCTGCTACTTGGAAAAGAAAAAATATGGCTTCCAACATGACAAACCCTGCTAACCACTTGCCATATTTCTTTGGCAATATTACCCGTGAAGAAGCTGAAGAGTATTTGATGCAAGGAGGAGTGACTGATGGACTGTATTTGCTCCGCCAAAGCAGGAATTACCTGGGAGGCTTTGCCTTGTCCTTGGCCCATGGAAGGAAGGTTCATCATTATACAATTGAGAGGGAGCTAAGTGGCTCATATGCTATTGCAGGAGGCAAG
>NW_010417989.1:31217-31891 GCF_000710305.1 Buceros rhinoceros silvestris | reverse complement strand
ACTCATTAACTATCACTCAGAGGAAACAGATGGCCTTATCTGTCTACTGAGAAAACCTTTGAACCGTCCACCAGGCGTGCAACCCAAAACAGGACCCTTTGAAGATTTAAAGGAGAACCTCATCAGAGAATATGTCAAACAAACTTGGAATCTGCAGGTAAATCCAGACTGATTTTACCATAAAGTGGTCTTTGAGTTATGAGAAAAAGAGATTGTGGTGTTTGTTTCCAGCTGTTGCTGCTGTGTAGTATTTTTTCATAATGGAAACATAGCTTTTTGAGTTTTGAACAGTTGGGATTTGTTTCCCCCTAATGCATGCAGTAACTTGGCCATAACTGTGGTTTTCCTGAAATTTTACAAAACTTAGGACTTTTATGGTGTTCTGGATTAGCATAGCCTTATCTACCATTGCACTAATTTGCATCATCAGATTTCCACATGAACCAAAAATTAATGGATGTAAGGAACAAGGTACAGAAATGGGGTTTTTTGATTGTTTTTTGTTCTGAATTTTTATGAGTTGATGTTCAGGCCAGCATGGTGACATGATGCCTTGTTCTACATCCTCTCATCTTAGATGGCCTTGTTTTTGTGATGCTTTTTTAAATTCTGTCCAAAATAGAGCTTGGTTTCTTAACTGCAGAGCACTGCCTATACGTCTTCAGCATGCGTAA
>NW_010417989.1:16310-31135 GCF_000710305.1 Buceros rhinoceros silvestris | reverse complement strand
GTGTAAAGCGGGAATGTTCCACAGTGAGGAAGACAGGCTGAATTCTTTAAAATGACTGTGAAGAAGCTAGTCTTAACAAAAAAGTGTCAGGAGGCTGCAACAGGAGTATTATTTCACTTTGGAATGCCATTGTGAATTCATTGGGTTACACTAGATTTTTCATCTCTTTTAGTACTAGCAAGTATCTGTGTTTTCTGCTCTGTAGAATACATTAAGGAATGCCCAAACTGGGAAAGTCTAAAACTTATACTACATTTGCTACAAGTGCTTAGGCTTAAAGTTTTTTCAGATGAATCTGAGCCTGATCTAGAAGGAAGTTGATCACCTTGAGTTGAAAACTGATGAAACTAGAGGGTTTTCCCCCTAGATTCTCAGCCAAATTTGTAAATGATATGTTGTAGATGGGTTTAGAGTTGTCTAGGTTATACCTGAAGTATTAACATAGTTCAGTCTAAATTTGCATTGATGTCTTCAATAAAGACATGCTGCAACAATGCAAAGCATGTTCAGTTTGTTTCAGTGAATTCCCATAGCATATGTAGTACGGCAATGTATTATGACATCTGAGAGTGACATAAGTATGTTTAGCTATGTCTCTTGAGCATAAAAATATGATGAATTTTCAGTTGAAGAACTGATATACTAAGGGCTTAATTTACTGTTTTTTTTTCTTTCTTCTTCTAAAGGAAGAACCCCAGCTTTGTGATGTTTAGATTACCATATGTTAGTTTGTGGTTTAATATCTTTATAGGAACCAGATCTTTTCTTTACATAAAACAAATACATGCAGATTTTGGATGTCCCAAAAGCAATCCCATACTGGGAATCTGCCTATCATGTTTATATTGCAGAAGACGGTTTGACAGTCCTGCTGTGTTTTTACCACTCTCTAGGGGCATGCTCTTGAACAAGCTATCATTAGTCAAAAGCCTCAGCTGGAGAAGTTGATTGCCACTACAGCCCATGAGAAGATGCCATGGTTCCATGGGAGGATCTCTCGGGAAGAGTCAGAACACCGTATCCTCATTGGTTCAAGAAACAATGGAAAATTTCTGTGAGTGCTTTTCTCTGTGATAGTGCTGTTTGCCATGTGTTACTACATAGTTCCCTTGAATGAAGCTCAGATAAGAGTATGCCCTAAAAGGTGGATCATTCGCAGTGAGAGAGCCCAGACCACTATGATATATATAGGCCATAATCAAGCCTGTGCTAAGCAAGTGTCTCCAAGATTAGGATTCCACTTAACTAAAGATAGGAAACTATAGCAAAAGTGTGAGTCACAGGGTTTTGATCAAATACTAGCTTTAACTGTAAAGGGATCATTAGAGAAACTCAATACCAAGAAAAATTAATTGAACTTTGTTTTACAGCTGGTGAGTAGTACTGAGTGACTGTGTTAGATTAACTTTGGCCCACCAAGCTGCTGTCACACTCCTGCTCCTGAACAGAGTGGGGAAACATGATGGAAAAGCTCATGGACCAAGATCAAAATAGGGAGATCATGTACCACTAACTCTAACAGACAGACAAAACAGCCTCGGCTTGGAGGAAAGTAATATAATCTATTGTCAATTAAAATTGAGTTGGAGAGTACGAAATAAAGATGAAAACATAAAAAACCACCTTCCCCTCACACACCCACAGCCCAAATTTTCACAGGCTCAACTTCACGCCTTCACACCCAACTCCTCTGCCCACCAAGCAGATCAGGGGAGGATAAGTGAAGGGGTGAGGGCTGTGGTGGGTTCCTAACAGCTTCTCTCTGATGTTCCTTCCTCCTCACAGTGTTCCCTCCTACAGCATGGGCTCTCCACAAGAAATAGCCTTCAGGAAATATCCTCCTACTTGGGGAGCTGCAGTGTGGACATATTCTCCACCATGGCCTCTCCCAGGGGCTGCTCCGGTGCCTGGAGCCTCCTCCTCTGCTCTTGGTGTTTGCGCTGCTGCTTCTGTATTGTGTTGGTTTTTTCTCTCTGCTGCCACCTACCTGGCGTTTTTCTGCCTTTTCTTAAGGATATTTTCACAGAAGCAGCGCATAGGCAGCTGAGGGGCTTGGCAGAGCCCTGCAGAGGTGTCCACTGTGGCCAGCTAGGGTAGTCGTGACCAGCCCACAGGGCAGCCCCTGGCCTCCTCACTGAGCCCTGTCAAAACCTGGCCACTTGCACCCAACGCACTGGGAAAACTACAAACTACCTACCTTAGCAACTGTTGGGATCCATAACTGTCAGTTTTCCTGGGGACAGCAGTGATGCTTTGTTTTGTAGAAGGACAGAAGCAATTGACAGAAAGTGACAGAAGGAATTGCTTTTACCTTGGTAACACCATCTTAGGACTGCCACTGTTGTAGCAAATAAAATAACAAAAAGAACTGTCTGATTTAGAGAGGTTTTCTGCAGTGGTTTGCTTAACATGGGCTTGCTCTGCAGGTGTTGAGAAATAAACCATTCATTTGTTAGCTAACTGAAACAGTAGCAGCAAAATTCTTGAGTGCAGGAGAGGTGCTTTGTTTTACGTTGCAGGCACAGGCGTCCTATACTTTCTCCTTACCCAGCAGCAGCACATGTCAGAATCTTCTTACGTCCGTGGACTGAGGACTGTGAATTACTGCTTGTGCATGTAGCTGCTCGGGGACTGAGGTTGAGACACTGAAGCCTGTTAGCTGACTGAAAGGTAAAACTTAGAAGCTTCCAATGTCTAAGAGAAATTTGCTTGTTGAGGTAGGAATTGGAGCCTGGGAACATAGGGGGAAGCTACGCTTTTGGTGAGATGAGGTACTCTTGAGTCTATTCAACAAGTCCAGAGGCAGGTGCTGGTATATTACAAAAATAATCTTTTTTATTGTGGAAAAAACAATAAATTTTAGAAGGCTAGAAAGTTTCTACATATTCTTTTAGAAAGGCCTCTGAAACTTCGTTACACCAGAAATCTGCTGTCTGGCCTACCTACCTTGAAACAAAATGTAGCACGGCTGTCTCTGTGTGCCTAGATTTCTTCAGTGCTGCTTTGCAACACTACAAGATTGTCAAATCTAGAAAATTTTTTATGTAAAGTTGAAAGCTTCCTGATTGCAGTTCAAAATGTCATGAATAGCATCGTAACTGTAAGACTGCAACTCATGCAAGCTGCTGGAGAGTTTCTGAGCTAACTGTGGGCGTTTTACTAGGGAATTTTCAAAGGTCTTTAAGGTTTTTCTCAGGATTGAAAAGTCAATGAAGTAAGTATGTCTGTGGGTCTATAAAGTTTGTTTTCAAAGCCAAATGTAGAAACAATGTCATAAAATTATGTGAAATAGGAAGCAGTGCCCACTTCTCCAAGGAAGGACACTCGTGAAAAATTGCCATGCTACCTACAAAATTTGGATTAAAAAACTACAGCAGTGAAATAGAAGGAAAATCTGATATCTCTAAAATGGCCTGAAGAGCAACTGGAAATAGAGAACTTTACTTATGTTTCAGGCCCCTGTTAGTTTAATTAACGCTACTTTGCATGCTGTGTAGGATGTTGTTTCTTTACCAGAGCTGTTCTTTTTCATTAGACTATACCTGGTAGGGGCCAAAATTGTAGACTACAATGATCAATATTGTCTAGACTGTCATAAATAATAACAGCATTAATAATATTAGTAGTATTAGTATTGTAATAATGTTTCTAGTAATATATAATAATTATATTGATAATATTGTTAATACTATTTATGTGAGTGCATGCATATATGGTTCATTTGAAAAATAAATGAAGTATTTGCTAACAGTGACAAAACAGCTGTATAAGAAATGTTACTTTTCTCTGCAGTTTCACATAGGAAACCACTCTGGTGAGTGTGTGGCAGCTCTTGACACATTTTGGTTTATCATTAGTAGTGACCACTTTAGTTATGTGAACATGTTAACTTGAGTATGTGTTAAGAATCAGAAATTCTGAAACTAAAGGCAGGTTGAACAGTACTCAAATATACTGTTAAGCTTAAAAATCCATCATTGCGGAAATGGTGGGTGAAGGCATTGCAGTGTACTGTCTGTTAGCAATACGTAGTTCACATAAAATGTGAACAGTTGTGTAAAAAGAAAGTAAAAAACAATTTTAGTACCTTAAAAATGCCTTCAATATGCAATGAGATGGACAAAACTAGTTTAGACTGTTAGAATAACTCACAGCACTACTCGTCATGGCATCTTATGATATCTAGAGACTAAACTGTCTCCTACATGTCACGAGTTAACACTAGTAACAACATTTCAGTTTCAGTGCAGTTGTCTGTAGAGTTTTCTTGTATTTAGTCTGACCAGAAATTTGAGATTTTGATACATGTAGCAGCGTGTATTTACATTAATCTTAATTGTCTTCCTCCACGAGTTTGCCACTACCGGGCTGCATGCTGAGCAAGGTGATTTATCTGACCTTGTAGAGTGTTCTTGAAATAAATCTAACAACATAATGTTTCTATCCATAAATGGAAGTTGACATTGTTGATAACAGACAAGGCAAAAACAATCCTACTAAACCTGACCTTATTTCAAGGATATTAATGAATGATTAAGTTACTCTTTAAAATGCCAAGCACTTACTAGGCTTAGTTGACCATAAAAATTTTCCAAGATAAATAATAAAATACAGACAGTGAACCATGTTCCTAGAGGTGCTGTATTCCCCCCCACAGCAGCCTGGATGATGCCCACAGCTCTTTGGGAGGGCTGTTTACTCATCTGCAGTTAGGTACATAGTTAGGTGCCACTTGTAGACCTCTGCAGCCGAGCTGTGTTTTCTCAAGGCTGGCTCTACTCTGTGTGCTTTAGCAGCAAAGCGGGTCAGAGGTGTGAGGAAAAAATTCGATCCCTGACTGAGATAGCTGTACTGAGAAGATCTGTGGTTGTAGGTATGGTTATACAGCAAAGCTATTTGTTAGGGTTTTGGAGGAGCATAGAGTGTTTTGCTGGCAGGGCAATGCCAGCAGAATGAGCTACAGTGATGTAATCCTTCTCACCAAGGTGTTTCATCACTATGTGTTGCACCACAATAGTCTTATCAGGAGATGAAGTTTTAGGTTACGTTGTAAGTAGCAGTAATGTGTGGCAGAGCAACCTCCTAAATCCTGTAGAGTGCTGACATTTCTGAAACACCTTTGAATGTGTTATTAAACAGGGAGGAAGAAATTATATAAATAATATATAATTATATAATCAGTCAATCCGTTTTTTCCCTTCAGATGATCCTTTTACAGATGCCACGAAGTTCATTCCTTATGGCCCTCAAACTTGGAACATGTGCAGTGTGCTGCAGATATTCGAAGTGATAATGAATAACCATGTTGTTAGTAACATTACCAGATAGGTGATCAAAGGGGAGACAAGCAGGGAATGGCTGGACCTTGATGAGCAGTGGGGAGTATCGAGGAAGCTGTTACTGCTGAGAAGGCAAAGCAAGGCCAAGAACAGAATTTAATACACCCTTGGATTCAGGAGTGAGAATAATTTCACGCCATTCCTGAAGCAAGCATTTTGCTCGTTTATTCCCTTCATTATTCTCTACCATAGACTGCTGTGACTTCTTTTTTTCTACACAACCAATGAGGCATGTTGTAATAGCACTTTATAGTTTTTTACCCTCAGGGTTTTTTTCCTTTAGAAAGAAAGGGATCATTTGGCATTTCACTTGGAAGCAGAAAAAATTGGGACGTTGTTCTTTTTGCTTCCAAGCAAAAATACAGACCAAAGGAGCTATGGATAGCTATTTACACAGTCCATAATGGTACTCCAAATACTGATCGATTGCTGTTTGGTTACATTCACAAAAACCTAAAAAATATTCAAATACAGATAGAATGAAAATTAAAATCAATAACTAAACTCTTTGCATTGCATCACATAGCAATTGGAGTTTCTCTGTTCCTTCCAAAATTCCCGTTTTAAAATGTATGTCACAGAAGAGCTAGTTACCTTGGAGCTTCCATAATGTATCTACAATTCAAATTTGCTCTCAGTGAAGTTGTTCATGTTTCTGATTAATAGCAGTGGATAAAAGCTATATTTTTTTTCTGTAGATCTGTAATTCTCTGCAATGATATGAAATGGAAGACCAGGTGAAATTGTATTACTGGCTTCCTTCCTTGCCTTAGCGCGTTTTGAAAAAAAAAATACACCTTTTTAAAAAAGATTTTTTTTTTGTTATCAGTTTGTCTTGAAGAACAGTAAATATTGTGTGTAATTTCAGAACACATTACAGCAGATAGTGCATTTGATTTTTTTGTTTTTTCTCAACATTTTCATAGAAGGAAAGTTCCGTATATGAAGAGAGCCCCCAGATCTGATGAGATGACCCTGAGTGCTACAGGCAGCACCACCAAAATGTGAAAACCTTGACTACCATTTGAAGAGGTTTCAGTTTATAACCTTTCTGTTTGAGCAGTCTTTTTCTTTGATTCCATTTTTTACAGAAATTGCCATGACTGAACTGCAGCTGTTGGTTTGGGGTGAAGGAAGTGCTCAGAAATGCAACTACAACCTTATAAACCTGAATTCTGTCTAAATCCTGCATGACTCTTTTTTCCCATTGATGCCTGTGCTGTCAAGAAATGTTTACGATGCCTCTTGTGATAGTAACAACTATTGCAAATAAGAATCAATTTCAGTAGAACTAATTGTATTGGCACCACCATGTCTTCATTGAAACATGAGTGACATTTGTTGCTGGGAAACAATCCTTGCATTTTTATAATATTAGTTGTGCTATATTCTGAACAGAAGTCTGAATGCAATGAAACAATGCCCTCTCTTCCAAAAACATTTTTCAAGCCTTATTTTCTAGGAGTAAGTCAGAGAAAGACAAAGTAAAACTCATTCTTTATTTTAGCAAAACCTGTTGCTCTCCACTGGTCAGTCAGCACAGGAAATCAGCATGCTGAGAAAATACCTGCATGTCATGAAAAACCACAATGTGTTTCAAGTTACTTCAGAGACACTAGGCAAGTTACTTTGGTTTCAGAAAAAAACCTGCCCCTACTTCCCTTTTCCTTTAGACAGTGTCCTGTTCACATCTTAGGCAACAAGAATCACTCTGCTTGAAAAAATAGTTGCAAGAGTAGTTCAGACAGAACACAGTTTTATTTCAGCCTTGAGTGACTTAGCTGAGGAGCAGAATTTAATGGCTTGCCTCTGCAATCTTCAGAGATGTGAAGCAAGTACTAATGTTGCACCTGTGAAGTCCCAACACCTTAGAGAGCATATCCTGCTTCATTTCTTTTCAGGACTTTTGAAAATTTAAGGGAGAGTGAGTAGATTTCTGTGCACAGTGGAGCAAGAAATGTTTAAATGTTGCTGCATCTGAAATGTTGCAACGTCTACCGAATCAATATTCTAGGAAATTTTAATCTAGCTCTATTGCTGCCTTACTGTCAGCAGCAAGGGAACACGGGCAACTCGAACATAAGGAAAAAGCCTACTTTCTAAACTCAGAAATGCTATGCCAACTATTACGGAGCTAGTAGCAAATTCCTATCTCCTCTGGGTCCAGTCACCAGGAGACACTGGTCTCAGAGTGATCAAGCCTTAAAGCTAGCTGTAAAGCAAATCTGCAACACTTCACAAGCGTCTTGTATGTTGCTCTGAGATCTCCTGGAGGAAGGACATCATCCTGGATACCTATGAATTCTGATGTCTTTACAGAAATTTTAAGAATTGAGGATTACAGAAACATATGATTACTTTAAATTTCCAGCCAAGCAACAAGCTATTTCAGTGCTATTTCCTTTATTTTCTTTTAGTATCAGTGCTATTAGTATCAGTGCTTTTAGTATTCAGTGCTATTTTCCTTTATTATCTTTTAGTATCTCTTTATTCCAAAATAAAAGATATAAGAGGGAAGTCTTGCTTTAATGAAGGCACTGAATCTGTTTTTTAATTTTAGGTCAGCTGTAGAGGAGATTCAAGTACTGCTGCTTGTATATGCTGGATCTTGGCCCCAGACTTCCATGGGCTTTGTGGGCCTTCACTGCACAAGCCTTCAAATGCTTTCTTGCTGAGAGAGTGTGATTTGCACTGCACAGTTTTCTGTAGCTGCCTAGCAAAGAGCTCCACATCGTGGATTTTCTGCTGTCATCTGTTGCCTTTTGTGAGGGGGGGAAAAAAAAAAAGAAGAAACTTTAGGGAATTCTATTTTCAAATAAAGACACTAAGAAATAAATGAAAGTCTTAACAAAATGTCTTCAGAAGTTGCAGTGCTGATTTTGCTTTGATTTAATTTGAAAACTTAAAGGAAAGGGTGACTTAAAAAGGAATTTCAACCCAGATGCTCATTCCTAGTAAAGCGTAACCCTGAAAATCTCTCTTATTCCTACAGTATCCGAGAAAGGGACAGCAATGGTTCCTATGCCCTGTGTCTGCTGAATGACGGAAAAGTACTGCATTACCGTATTGACAGAGATAAGACGGGAAAGCTCTCCATACCGGATGGAAAAAGATTTGACACCCTCTGGCAGGTCTATTAAATTTTAATCACTCAGAAACACATCTGTCATCATGTTTCCACGTAACTGTCTAAGGCAGCTTGGTTTACTTTGCTGTGCAGCAACAGTCTTTAGCTAAACAACAGCATGTTTTGTCAGGTTGTTTGTCACATGTTTCCAAGTTTATGTGGTTTCTAGATATGAAGAAAATCTGTGTTAAAGTAGAAAGCTGTGTATGCATAGAGAGTGACCGTTTTCAAATGTGATGTTACAGCTTCACTGAGTTCAAACTTGCTTAGGTATTGTTCGATCAGCTGAACATTATCTAGAATAGAACAGCACTTGCAAGTGATCATATCCAAGAATAGCTGTGCTAGGTGTAGTCTTTTGCTAATGTGCTTTATGACAGCAATGAACAGAATTCTAGAAAGCACAAAAGGAATTATTCAGGATGCTGTACACATACTGCATTCTTTAGCTTTGAAATTCTGTACCCTCAGGGCTGAAAAAACATAGTTTGCCGATGCTTACCAGCAAAATATGTCTGAATCCTGGTAAAGATTTAGCAATTAAGGAATGTATAGTTGACTATGCCTTAGCAAATATTAAAACTGAATACTGGGAAAATGACTGTGTAAAATGAAAATGCTAAGAAAATTGAAACTCTTGCAGAAATCTCCTATGTCCACTTGCATAAAATTTTATTAAAACAAGGGAAGTGCACCAGAAATCTAAAATATTAGTCTTTACTTGCATATATTATTTCGTAGCCCTTCCTGTAAATGTTCTGCATATTTCTTTCCTGGAGTCACTGGAAATCTAAAAACAGCTATGCTATCTTACGAGATTTTTTTAATGAGTCTGCAACTTTCACTCACAGACCCCCTTCTTTCTACCCAAATGCACCAAAGAGAAAATGGCTGTAATAAACCAGGAGTAAAATGGCATGGAGAGGATAATCCAGGAATTCAAACAGCCACAACTATTGGTGCTATAAATTTATTGACTGCTTACTTCCCGCTGTGACTTCAAGGTCTGGAGGAAGCATTGCATATTAGAACAATTCCTTCACTGTAGTTATACCTATCTTAAAAACACAACAACAAAAAAACCCCACAAAAACCAACGGCAGGAAATCAGAAATACAGAAGATTTGCTCGGAGTTACAAAGCTGATTAGCAGCAGAAGCAGGTGTGGAATTGTGGAATGTTGAGTCTTACAAATATGGTTCCTGGATTTATCCACAAGGTTACTTCAGAACCTTGCACCCCTGCTAAAGAGAAGTAAAGATGACATAAGAACATGTGCAGTAAAGATCTGCTGTATGCCCAGTTCATTTGCTGTCATGTATACCAATTATTGTACATATCCATGCAATTTTAAAGAGACAATATATTTAATTATATCTCCCTTACCTTTTCATATTTTTTTCTCTCCTTCTCCCCCTTTTTTTTTATCCTCTCCTTCTGGTAGTTAGTTGAGCATTATTCATACAAACCAGATGGATTATTAAGGGTTCTTACCATTCCCTGTCCTCAACTTGGCTCAGAAAATGGTAAGTTATTCTTAGTATTTTGATATGTATAAGCAGCAGTGCTAATGATGTTGAAAGATGTATGCATTTTTTCCACTTGCCAGGTAGGTGGATGCAGATTATGGTGGATTACAGATGGATTTAAAAAAAAAAAAATTAAGTATCCAAATTTTTTGTTTTAAAATGAGTTAAGATCTGCCAGACCATGCAGAATGGAAGCAGATGCTGTAGCTTGAGGAGGCTACCACCTCCAATTATTGCTGTGTCTAAATTATTGTCAGATCCAAAATGTGCTTTGCTGCTCTGAAGTGGCAGCGTGTGTTACTTGGCTCACACAGTCTCACAACGTGGTCATCCCAGTACTCCTCCAACTCCAAGCTGAGGCCAGCACATCAGCGGCACTGCTATAGGCACTCAGGTTGGATGTGGTGAGCGGTGCACGCAGCAGGTGAGTTGCTATTACATGAAGAGTCACTTCCCATGTTGGGGAAGTGAGTTGCTATTACATGAAGAGTCACTTCCCATGTTGGGGAGTGCAGGACAGAACAAGGGACTGACTGCATCTGATCCTGAAAATGATGGTCAGAGAGGCATTCTTTAATAACTTGGGGGAAGGGAGGGGAAGGGGTGGAGGGAAGTGTCCTGAGGTCCGGTATGCTCTATTGCCTGTTCTTCTTTACTGTCGTGTTAAATACCAGTGAGACCTTGTCCTCCCTCTTGCCCTGACTGTCAGGGTAAAAAAGATGCTTCTGCCTGATCCTTGTGTAACTCGAGCTATTTCAGAAGGGGTGTTCTCTCTAAGGCCACCTTCTGTCATTCTGGCTGGGTGCCAGTGCCATTGTGAAAAGATATGCCCATACTTTTTCCACTCCTTTGAATCAATTAGGTACTGCACATACTTCTGTCTTTGTGTCAGCAAGTACAGTCTGCCACATATTAGAGACAAAAGCAAAGAAGATGGGCCAGGAGAAACACTGTAATGTGATTTGAAAACTAGGAAACTTGTACCCTATGTGAAATTCTGTGGTCTTACAGTACATTTCTCACCTTGCTCAGTATCCTTCTACATGTGATTCTTTTACAGATAAGGTCGTTTTTAATACTCGTCTCCCTCTTCCTGGAACCCCTTCTAAGGTAAGAGTAGGTGGTAATGCAGCAGTAGCATTATTTGAGAAGGCTTACAATCGTTTACTGCTCTAGGAATCTTAATGCTTGGGTATTATTGCAACAGCGAATTTGTTTTTCTAGGGATACATGGAGTAAGTTGAAAAGAATACGCCTAACCTGTTCTAGGTTATTGCTTTCATCAGTGTATTGCATGAGCCATTCATCATTTATTTTTGTGAACTTCATTTATACATACAGTGTATGTGAAAATCAGTATTTTTCATATGCAGAATGCCTCATTGATGGTCATGTTATATAGAACACGAGGAGGAGAGCCACTACTTTTTGTCCATTGTCCATTTTGAGAATCTGCTGACTGAAGCAGAAATGGAGTTTCAGTTCCTTTTCATATTTGGTGTGTGCAGTCAACATCAGACTTTGCACATGGGTTTTATTCCTTGTGCAGTGAAAATAGGGGAAGACTTTCATCAACTCCGTGAAGAATGACCAAGCCCATCTGTGATTATAACTGCCTAAGTTCTCAGAGTGCATTGATTAGAGGAGCCTCCTGAGGTGTGATACATTACACTGTCTCATTCAGCTGTGGTTGATCTCATCTGAAATAAGGAGTTTGATTTAGTTGTTTCACCACCCCCTGGAGAGCCTAATCATCTAGGTCATTATCCTGATGTGGGCCCACATTATAGAAAAAAACAGGTTTTTTTAAATAGGCAATTACATTTTTTTCAGTACTCTCGAGTCCCCATGAGTCTGTGAACAACCTTTTTCATACCATCACTTTCTGAAAATCAGGTGCCTTTTAAAATCATCGGAAATTACACAACAAAAATCAGTGTCTTTATTTTATTTAAAGTGTTATCCTGAGGTTTAGATCTATGCCATTTACGAGGACTACTGTGAAGTTTAAGCACGAGACCACTTTTCATCTGGTAAACACACAGTTATAGTGATGGAGGAAGCACATTCAGTGTGGGAATACTAAGTAGGTTTTAGATTATGTATAGAATATTTGGCAGTTTAAGTGAATGAAAGTAAATTCAAGAAATCTTTAAACGATTAATTTATCAAAGAAGTAGTAACAATGTGTGTCTGACTAAGCTGACAGATGTTTAGGAATGTGCAGTGTAAATGGGCCAACCTTTTCTCTTTTTGTCAGTACATTGCCATAAGACCACCCCAAGTTGTTCAAGATGCTTTACAGGTGAAAGACTCAGACATGTTAACAGTGTATGATTAATCTTGCCTAAAGTTAATAAACTCAGATGAAGAGTCAATCACTCAGGAAATTACAAAGGGTCACTTTTGAGGAATTTTGAAGCAAGAGACTTATGCATCCACATGTCACTTCAGCCTAAAAGTGATGGAATGACTTTCCACCAGTATGTGCCTATGTCTTTCCACTCAAAAGGGGCTTAGGTGATTAGTCAAGACTATATGCCTTGCTTTTAGGTAGCCATAGTTAGATGAGATTAATTCAACCCTTGAACATGTAGTTCTCTATCAAGTAGCTGACTTAAATATGCTTGATCACTTACATGTGTTACATACAATCATTAATGTTTTCGTGGTTGATCGGTAGTAGTTACATTTAAGGCTCGTCATGATGGATAGAAGGAAAAGTGCCAAAGATGTGAGTAAAATGCGTTGAGTGATACTTTGCATATATTCTCCTAAAATACTGTTTAAAGCTACATGTTTGACATGCTGAACTTCTTCAAATTGAAATCTTAATTACATATTTTCTTTAGGAGTTTTATAAAACAAGCCTGCAAAGTTACTTTCCCGTAGTATAAACATAAAAAAAGAAAGTGGAAAATTTTAAATGAATATTACAGTTTAGGGAGCTCGAAGAGTTCAGTTAATATTGCCAGGTTCTCATACATTAATATCTTTGTGCAAAAGCACAAGGGCCACTTGTAGGTTTTTCAATACACAGAGCCTGAAATACAGTGAATTCAGTTTGCAAAAACAAAAATGCATCCTGAAAAGAACAAATACAATAACAAAGCCTTATGTAAAGGATGAGCAAACTATCTTCATTATTTGTACCATCGTAATTAAGATTGAGGTTTAAGAATTTCTGCATCTTGTATTACATCTTTTAATTTTACAAAATGGGTTGCCGAAATATGTGATTGCCAAAATAAGATTGCGAATGTCTGAATTTGGACTAAAAATAATTGTGGTGAATTGGAGAAATATCCTGGAAAGAAAGATGGTGAAGTTCAGTAGAACCTAGTGCAAGATATTGCGCTTCTAATAGCTGTAGAACACAGGACAGTCTTTCAGAGGCTGTGATGCCTGCAGTCGATCAGAACAGCAATGAGGACCAGCAACCATCATGCTGGTAGAAGAAAGGGAAACATCAAGAATGTTTCCAACTTGTTCAACACTGGTAAGGTCTCAGCTATAATGTTTTCACCAGTTTTTGGCACTGCACCGGAGAATGTCCAACAGGAGATAATCCAGAACAAAGCAACAGGAATGATCATGACTTGTGAGAAAAGATTCATTAGTATAAAAAAGCAAAAGAGAGAGAGTAGAGGGACAGAACACGATTAACAGCTGAAGAAAAGAGGGGAATGGCCTGTTCTGAGGGACAATCTGATACTGGTATTCCCATTCAGACCAATATATTAATGCCTGAAATACACTAGTGAAATTCCAAAGCCTTAGTGCAGAGCAGCCCAAATCTGAAGTTGCTTTGAAAGTGAGAGAATGTATCACCACTGTAGAAAGATCTGCTGGATGATATGCAAGGCAGACTGTCGAACTAATTTAACTGCAAACTGATGTATAAATTTGATGTATAAGGGCTTGGAGTAAAATTTACGACATCAGGGAAGTGATTTCTTTGGTATTTGCAAGTGCTCCAAGAATAAACTTAATTGTAACAAAATGCTACTGTTTCTTGTCCCCTTTTCTGTAATTGGAGCATCTCCTTTTTAGTGATATTAACATGCTGCTTGTGCAAAAAGAACTTTCTGCCAAAAGCCTGCCTATACTGGAGATAATTTCTCCTCTCTTACTTCTCTGAGCACATGCATGAACTATGACTTTTCTTGCCTTACATCAAAGACATAACTAGATGTAAGGGGATTTTGATTCCCTTTGACTTCGGAAATTACTTTTTTCTCCAGTATGTATTTAAACCTGCAGAGGAGCTTTTGATATGAGTCTAAAATCAGTTGTTGATATTACAGTGAAGCTGCTGACTTCTGGACAATGCTTAAATTCTCCTCTTAATTTTTTCCAGTATTTTGTTTGTTTAGCTAAAGCTTATCAGGTAATAATAATATTAATAGTCCTAAACCTTATGAGTACAGCCTAAGTTTAGACCAGTACTGTTGCTGTCCCTAGTTAAGTATTCCTCTTAGAATGCATTTGTATGTCTAATACAAACACGTGAGTTAAGCTGTAGTACCATCAAGGCAGTACAGGTGACTGGTTGGTCAAGTGTTGGGGGATACTCTTGTTGGAAAAACATAATGAACCATGCCCACCGTGTGCAAAAGAACACTTAACCTCTTAGAGAATTTATCTGTTGCAGAACTATAGCCAAGAAGTGCTTTAGGTTTCATTTATTCCCAATATGGAAAACAAATTTTGTGAGGTAATAGAAAATAGTAGATTCGGTAAGCATTTTCAAAATGCAGTAACTGAATTTTTATGTATCACGGCTATAAAGACTGTCAAGCATCAAAAAAGGGGTTTTTGTTGCAGCCG
>NW_010417989.1:10463-16185 GCF_000710305.1 Buceros rhinoceros silvestris | reverse complement strand
GAATAGGGACTGCATGGCTATCCTTGGTATTCTGAAAGAAAAGTTATCTTTTTATGTGAAATCAAACGTTTTTTTAAAAGAAAGCTAGGAAAAGTACTGTTAGAAAAGCTATCTTTTCAGGAACAAAAATAAATGTCCAGTTGGGTTATTTAAAAGTTCAGAATGTCTGTAAGTCAGTTCAAAGGCTGGTTAAAGTGTCTGAGAATGTGGCTCAGATTATTATTTCAACCTCAGCATCAGCCTAAATGCGTGGTCAGTAAGTAGTGCATCACATTTTTAATTAGGCAAGTATGATCTTTCAGCAACCCGTAAAAATGCTAATTAGTCACATGTAATTAAATTAATATATTATTGTAAAACATCTTTGCATTTCATTTAGAAGTGTCTTTATACAGGACACACATGCACATGTAAAGTCTAAAGCCTGTTCATTTTTGTTTGCTATTAATATCAGTTTGTATGCTTTTTGCTTCAGTAACCACATTGTTGTAAGACCAAGGGGTGCCTCAGATCCTGCTAGATACAAATAGTCATACTCCGAGACACTGAAGCTGTCAACTGTTCTACATTTCTAAATATGTTGGGGGGTGGCTAAAGTTCAATTGCAGAGGCAGGAGAAACGTACAGTGTAAAACATCTGCAGAAAGGGCAATATGCTTGAATTTAAAAATTCCTTAAGGTATATCAACACATTTAAGATGGCTTGTGAGTAATATAGCTGAAAGAAAATTTAGTACCAGTATTTCCTGTGCAACATTTGTTTGATGCATCGTATGTGTACTTGCAGGCACACACAAGAGAAAGATGGGTAGTGTTTTGTTCTTGTGTATTATGTCTGTTTTGTAAAATACTGGTGGCAATTTTCCTGACACATTTACTGTTCCTTTTTGACATTGTGGTTTCTAGAGTGGAGGTGGAATTATCTCAAGGATCAAATCGTACACCTTTCCAAAGGCTGGCAGCAAAAAGGTGCCTCATACAGTTTTTTTAGTTTTTTCACCGAGTTAAAAGGACTTACACTTGACTAATTTCACTCCTTTTTTTACCCCTCTTTTGGCCTACTGTTACTAAATCTGTGTCTTGGCTACTAACAATCAGGCTGAGAAGATTTTATAAGCTTTCTGCTTCTTTCCTAATCATCTGCATAATTATGGCCTTGATTTTGTAACTAAAGCAATGGTTTGAAAGAAGTTTTGCAAATTGAGAGACTATTTTTAATTTCTGACATCCCGAAATTTTAGTGCAGATCTTGACTTGTCTGCAAATAAAATCTGATAAATGTTTTTCAAAAAACACTCACTTATGACAAAATTATATTTCTACTCTGAACTATCATTCCTATTCAAAAAATTGGCTTGCTTACACAGTGCTATTACTGAGCACATTTAGGCAACAATTTCTTAATAACAGCCACAAAATATATTCTTACAGAACCCGTGTGCACAAATCTTGTTATGCATTGACATTAGTTAAATTTGGACAAGCGTAAGATGTCACAAGACCAAGCAGAATGGGAAAGGTGTTAAGATGTCAGGCAACCAGGGGAACCCAGCCCTGTGCAAATGAAAATGCTGCTGCATGGCCAGAGAATTATGCTGTCCGGTAATTGATGTACTTGTGAAGCATGTGGTTATGAGCTTTGTTTGCATGCTGAGAATAACGTGTTTGTCTCTGTTCCACCCATGAGCCTCTCTTTTTGTTTATTTATTTCCAGCTATCCCTCAACAAAAATGAGCAGGCATAAAAAAGCTCTAGAGGTGTGCTGCTGTTTAGGGTGAAAAAATTATGTTTGACATATGCTGTATTTGATAATTTTGGCAAATAACAATTATTCTCTCTTTTATAACTTCAGTTCAGTTTTATACTGAAGTACCAATAGCTGCTGTCATCCATATACCCTTGCAGGACCCACGTCTCATTTTTACTGTGCTGTCACCCTGTACAAATACATATACAGTGTCAGGACATGTTCTAAAGGACCTGATAAACAATTGACATACTGTCTTGCATTAGACAAAAGAAATATTTAGGTTTTGTTCAGAAAAGTGAGTGTGGGGTCTGACTTCACCAGACATGGATTTGGTCACTCTGCTCTCTGTTCACCTGGTAAAACCTGTACTGCTCTCTGGTCGCTTTCTGCAGACAAATACCGATTTCTGCCTTTCAGGGAACATGCACAGAGTATGCACTGAAGCATATTGACAGAGAACAACCAATCATTTAAGAAAATTGATTCAGAAATCTGATTTGATCACCTTTTTACATGTTCTTAATCCTGAATACTCAAATCCACAAATCTCATCATACTGTCAAATTCTTGGCTCTAAACAAAAGTCCTGCTCTGAATGTTTCCAAGATTTACCATCCATTAATCATGCAGAGTTTGCTTTAGACCTGGTTAATCTGGCAGTTACTTACCTTAGCCAAAAACTTTCAGACAGTAAAACTGGTAACTTACGTTGCTATATTTATTCAATCTTGGAAATTCTTGTGCTTTTTTTTTTAATTTCAGAAATTGGTCAATTGTATATACAATTTTAGCACTCAGTTCAACAATTTTCAAGCTGTTTTACTCACTACAGTAAAATTGACAATTTGGACGAGAATTTAAATGAACTCCTGCCACCTAGTGGGGACTAAGATGTCTCAGCCAAAGCTCGCTGAGAACTTGGCTAATAAAGTCTTTGTCATGCAATATTTTGCTATGCAGTTTGATTTAGCAAAATAACACGACTTTATAGTCCTACGTATTTGCGTTTTTGCAAATCAGAATTATTAACCTGAAAAGAAATAGCATTTCCTTTACTGGTTGCCTTCATAAGTATATGCTTTTCCATAAAATGATAATCTTTACTATAAAGATCAGACTTAGTTAAAACCGTTTCATTCGTATTTTAAAGTAAGTGAGTCTTGTTTTCACTGCATCAACTAGATGCTGTCAAACCTGCTTAGAGGTTATCCTATGGACGCCTTATCCGTGCATAGGAAGTGGTTTTCCTGTTGCTGGGAAGATATCTTTGAGTCAATGCAAACTCTCTGCCTCCTGCTTTCCTCTCATTGTGGATGTGGCTATATTACTATAAAAGTGCCACACTAGCATACCCAGTCCCTAATAAGGGAAGAAAGGCACGTTTAGATTAGCTCGACTATAGGCACTCGAGAAGTTTAAACTGGAAGTTTAAATGAAAATTAAACTGTAGTTGGAGAAAAAAAATGTGGAGAACATAAAATGACAGCCCGTCCCATAGTTTACAAGAGCATGTACCCCAAGGTGTAGCATAGTGTATGCCATTTTTAACAGTCTGCTCTAGTGGACTCTCTTCTTGTAGGCTTGTCTCTTTGCCCAGTCTTTGCTTCTTGTAAGATTACAAGGAGTAATCTTCTACCCTGTACCTTGGTTGTATTAAGACAAGTGTCCCTTTGTCAGAAAGATCTGCAGAATTAAAACAAGTTTAAAAGTGTAGGGCGGAAAGGACTGGATTTAAAATGACAGTTAAATAAAAAGGAAATTTTATTGTGGTATTACCCAGATCACTCTACATACATCTTTCCTGCACTATTTCTAGTCAGCCTCACTTGACTTCAAGAGAAAAATTACAACCTTTCTGCTAGAAAATCCTATTCAAAGGCATGCAGAGTGCTATGTGCCATGAATATGTAACTGACAGAACTACAGAAAAATGTTTGAGGTTTTCTGAGCATAGTTCAATATTCCCAAGTTACTACTATGAGCTGAAAAGGTGCCTGTGAAACGTCAAATTGCAGTTCAACCAGGAATATTAATGAAAAAGCCGTTGTTAAGCTGTGTTTAATCAAATTGCAGCAATGGGGAATATCATTCCACACATACATATGTCTTAGGTAACTAAACTAACACTAATGATATGTAAGACATTATCACTCATCTTAAACATGAGCAGCTCTCTGAGAAAGAGAACCCACTTTGTTAGATTTGGTGTCACTGTCATTTCCAATTCGCAGCTGCAGTTCTATTCACAAGCACGGAAGTGCTGAATTCATTTTTTTGTAATGCAGTTCCTGAACAATCCTTTCTGATTCTTTTATTTTAATCTTGAATTGCAAAGCGCAGAAATGTCTCTATACCTCCCAATTGAGGAGTCAGCTATGAAATGGCCAGAGCTATATTTTTGCCAGCTATTCTGCACTGGTGGATGGATTCTTGAGATGTATAAATTTGGTGTACATTAATTCTGTTTTGCCAGTGCAAAATATGCTACTTCATACACTGATCTAGGATCAGGGGTATTTAACTACCCCTCTAGTCTGCAGCTAACAGCTAACAGCTAACACTAATCACATGAGACCTCCTGCCCTCCAAGTTTTTTTAAAATTTTCCAGTCCTGACTGAGTACTTGGGTGTTTCTACCCTCTTGTTCAGCAGCGATCAGATGAAGCTTTCTTATCAGGCCTATACAAGGTGTTGCAGAAGAATTGGTAATTTCCATCATTATGGTTCAGCCTGCAGGGTTATATTGCCATCAAGAAAAGAAAAAAAGCATCACTTCTTCAAACAACAAGTTCAAGACCATTTGAAATCTTGAGCTTATAATTTTCAAAGGCCTTTCCCAAAGCACTTGTATGTAATTTCTCATGAGCCTTGGGTTACGATGAAGTAAAGTGGTACACAATCTTTCTGCTCATCTAAAAACGAGGAAGATCTGCTGAAGTTGTACCTTTCTATAGGCTGAATTTATATTCCTTGTTATGTAACAGTAACAGCAACTACACAAACCCTATCCAGCTCTTGACTGTGAAAAGAAAGAAAATGGAGCTGCCATTGGTTAGCTTGGAGCTCCATTGGTTAGCTTTGAGATACAGCTGCACCCATGTGATTTTGCCTAATTGTGACTACAGCAAAGGTTTCAGTGTTTTAAGTGAGAGGTGTGCTGTGGGACATTTCAAGACTTGGGTTCAGATATTCCCGTCATACTTTTTGGTGCACAGTTGAGGTACTCCACACGGTGAATAGAGAACAATTGATAATCCTATCAAGGCTTTCAAAAAGCGAAGGAGTCCCAGAGCGATCGCAGTCTCTTCTAGCTGTCATTTTCTGAACACTTTGCATGTCTATCAGAAAGATTATTTTAAGGGTAAAGTGTGCAAAAAGGATCCCTTGAAACTATGTCTCTGTTATTCCTAAGTATTTCAGAAGTTTCCTAGAAACTGCCACTTAAATCTCAGTATCTCAGTCACTTTCTTAGATAATTACCATATTTTTATCCTTTTTCCCCACTCTACTTTTGGACCCCTTGACCAAGAATTGTTAACCAGAGGCTTCCGTAAAATCCATGCAGTGTGGCAGTTTGCACATTTTCCCAATTTGTACTTGTGCCTGTCTAGCAACAGCTATTAATATCAGTCCACCATATTGCTTTGTATCCACTCAGTTGATTCCAAATTACCTTTTGGAATGTAAAACAATTTCCATTTTAAAGTATAATTATAGTTAGCGTAGGAAGCAAAGAATACATGCAGGAAGCTATCCAGTGGAACTTCTAATCACTTCTTAGTAGTAATGCTGAATGAGTCACAGTAACCAGCAGTAAAAACTTGATGTGTTCTGAAGCAGTACAGGATGCATAAAACGATCAAACTAAAATCACTGTAGTCTCAGTAAGTATAATTCCGTCTGATTTGGTTTTGCTTTGCAGAAGATTTATTAGCATTTTTGACTGAACATAAGCATTTCCCTATACATCCT
>NW_010417989.1:0-10346 GCF_000710305.1 Buceros rhinoceros silvestris | reverse complement strand
GGAAAGACTGTCCTAAGTGTTCAACAGTGAAACTGCCAGCCCATCACTTCAGAGGTTTAGGATTGAGTTCCAATCTTACCAGGGTATTTTTGGATTAGTGGATGGCCTGTGTGTGAAATAAAGTGATACAGACCTTGGAAATAGAGTTCTTGACTCGCAGACCTGCCTGAGGATCCTGTTTTATACCGTTTATTTGCCTTCTTGTTCTTGAGGCTGGCGGGTCAGTGTGGTCCCTAAGCTATCTCAGAACCATCTCAGGGCTCCTGTGGCTTGCCGTGACAGGAAATGGCCTTTCAACACTGTTTCACAAGACTGAGTGATTCCAGTCGGAATCTTTACGATCCCTGATGCCACCATGCTTATCCAGCTAGGCCAGAATCTTGTTAAGTATTGGCTTTCTGCATGGGGTTTGATGTAAACCTATGTAGTCAAACCTTTTCTGCTTCATCCAGCTGGGCAGATCACTTTTAATTACTAGTTAAAAGTCTATGCCACAGTCAGGCGTTTTTCCTACAAAATGCAGTTTCCAAGTGATAAAACTTCTGTAGCACCCAGTAATTCACTCCTGGACATTTCTCAAGCTCTGTTTCCCTTTACTTGAAAACTGTAACTGTTTCAAGCAGGAAATTATACCACTGAAAGCTTCAGTCATTCAAAAGAAGCAGCGTATACTCAAATTCAAAATAGCCCTATCCAGTGTTCTGCAAGTACCATACACCTTTGTTTCCTATTTGAGATGAGCAAATGTTGATGTTTGAATTTCTGGTTTTAAAACCCACTCTTAGGAGGGTGAAGTAGAGTAGAGACTAGACTGTAGAAATAAGTTTTGTAATTCACTGGTCCTGACAATTCACAGACAGAAGAGAGGAGATTTTAAGTTTCTCTCATCTGTACTTTATTGTGCCAGACTCATCCTTCAGCTAAGGAGCTCCAGGAACACCATGTTTCTCCTGGAGTGGTTTGTGTGCTCCACAGTATTTCTCTGACAAAGAGAAGTCAGAGGGGTTGTATTTGAACCAGATGTTCAAGTACCGGAAGAATTACATCATTTTCTCCCTCCTCAGAACAGACAGAATGGCCTAGTATCTGGTCCATGATGTTTGTCCATAATGTTGCACAAGCCTATAAAAATAATTAATTTTTACCCCAGTTTCTTCCAAGAGGCATCACTCTATAGTATCCACAAGAGAAACAGGAAAGTATGTTTTGTTCTCATTTGTACTGGGAATCTCTCAATGGCGTAGATAGAGAGAGATATGTTGGAGAGGGAGGAAGGACAGATTAAAGAGAAATCTTTATGACTACTTGTGTTACAAGGCAGATTTGAAAAGGGCATATAAATTTAATATCTGCAGAATAAGATTTGTGCATGACCCATTCCCATTAATTCTCAAATCAAATGCTCTGAGGTATTTGCAATAACTTTTTATGCTTTAGCAGTGTATGTTTCATTTGGCCTGCATATTTACTCAAGCAATAACCTCCAGAATGGAATTAAACCTTCTTGGATGCCTTTCTGACTTTCTGATTCTCACCTATGTGTCTCCTGCAATTGTTACGCTATAATTCTCGGCAGGGGGTGGGGGGGGGGGGGGGGGGGGGGATCAGGGATGCGCTGGGCTGCCCCTTGGCCCCACACCAAATGCTGTCTGAAAGGAGGAGGACATGATGCAAGTCGTGCTCTCCCAGCATGGCAGGGGGGGGGGGGGGGGGGGGGGGGTGTGGGGGTGGAATGATTTTAACTTACCTATTCATTGCTAAACATAAAACCTCTGTTTCTGTGCTACAGTTCCAGCCAACTATGAGCCACCCGTCTGATGAAGCACCTTTTAATCCTTATGTGCTGCCAAGGAAGAGAGGTCTTACAGGAGCTGAAAAAGGTGGGCAAAGTAATTTATGTCACTAATACAATTTACTTCTTTAAGCCAGTGATCTCTTCTCTACTCATATTTCTTTTTTCTTGCATAAATTTCACACCGTGTTGTGTATTGGTATAGCCACTATTGTAACTCATGTGGCAGCTGAAACTGCCAGATGTGACCATCTGTAATAAAAAACACTTAACAGAAATCACTTTTTCCATGTTGAAGTGAAAGGTTATTTCTTCCTTGACTCTAAGAGCTGCATCCTTGCACTTCATAAAATGAATTGTGCTCTATTGCATCCATAATGCCAAGCTGGTGCTCAGGCTTTCTGTAAAATACAGCTGAAGATGGGTACCTAAGAATGAACTACATATAAGGCAGCATTCTGAATGAAGAATTGTCTGAAGTAGCTGAAGAGAAGTACTAAGGAGAATAGCCAGCCTTTAACTTTTCTTCCCTTAAGGAACCTACTGGTTTCACGTTATACAGTTACTCAGTAGTTACAGCATGTCAGCAGGTGGAGTATTTTGGAGTGTTCTGAAGTGCCTGTAGCTGGACTACATGTGGTTTCTTTATAATCCCGTCATCAGTCAAACATGCTGATGATCCTGAACATAGAAAGGGTGAATATAGTAGCTATGGCAGAAAAAATGTCTCACATAACGTCTAATTTTTTCATTGTTTGATCTGCAGATGATCAAAGAGAGGCCTTACCCATGGATACCGAAGTCTATGAAAGTCCATATGCTGATCCAGATGAAATGAAACCAAAAAATGTCACTCTAGACAGGAAATTGTTAACCTTGGAGGAAGGAGAACTTGGCTCTGGCAACTTTGGTACTGTAAAGAAAGGATTCTATAAAATGAAAAAGTAAGGGTTTCCTTCTATTTTAGTGGAGTCTAACATGTGGAAGCTTTAGCCTTTGTTTTTCAGAGCAGCGGTAATTTTTGCATGTCATTTTGGGTGACAGAATGTACCTAAGTAATTTGGTTTTCTCTCTGGTTCCTCTCTTTATATGTACACTCATCTTCTCTACACTCACTGTGTTTTTCTCTCTTTGCAGACACCTCTTTGCCTGTAGCATAGTTACCTCCCAGCCATAGTTTTTGTCTGTGAAGTGGGGAAGTGCCGCTTATGACTATTTTCTCTCATGTCAGGGACAGAAGAGTGGAAAGTCCACTGCCTTCCTCCATGTCCAGTGTGGGCAGTCACGCTACTCAGTGCTTCGCATCCACAGTACCTCTCTTTGAGAAATAGTGTAGAGCACCACAGACAGCTTACCCATAGCAAAGAGATCTTCGTCTGAAATAAGGATGATAAACAACTGTCTCTTGTTGATTTTCAAGAAGACAGAACATGTTGTGCCTTCTTTTATCGTATAATTGCAGTAGGTACAGACCCTGTTTGTACTGGCAGAAGAGGGAGCACTTGTTTGTACTGGCAGAAGAGGGAGCACCTGACCGTGCATTTTCACAGTAAAATGTCATCAGTATGTTGTTTAAGTGTGTGGGCTGATTACCTATACACATTCACCACTTGAAGCTGGAGGCATTTCTTTAACCAAGGTTTTCAGAGCTAGGAGAGTTTTTCTTTTTCCAGTGAAGTCTGAGGGTATTTGAAGGGCTCTGGTCCCATCTTGTGTTTGCTAATCTTGTTTCATGCTTGAGCTCTGTCAGTCTCATCAGTCACTCTCACTTAGTTGTATGAGATGAAGGTTGCAGGAGTAGGCTTAGTTTCTCACGATTTCAGAGCACTGCCTTGGGGCCTTGCAATGCTGCATGCTGTAGTCTCACCCCCAAAACTCCTCAGTACTTAGAAAGGCCTTTATAGCTTTTCTTGCCTGAAAACCTTTATGGCATTCTTGCCAGAATGGGCAAGAAAATTTTGTCTGGTACAATTGTTTTCAGGCTTGTTAAGACGTTTTTATGACTATTTAAGTTTTCTCACATTTTTTCCATTCTCTCTCTCTTTTGCTTAGAGGTCTTCTGAGCATTTCAGACATAGATGTTCCTGTTACAGTTGGGTTTTTTTCCCCCTCTGAATGTCTATTCTGTCTTTTGTCACGGTTCATACTATGTGCGCAGAAATGTCGGATGAAGATTGTGTGCATTTGCACACAGATTTATCAGTAACTAATCCCAGAACTTGATTCTTTTTTGTAGAGGTGCCAAGCCAGTGGCTGTAAAAATTCTTAAGAATGAAAGTAATGATCCAGCCATAAAGGATGAACTACTGAGAGAAGCAAATGTAATGCAGCAACTGGATAACCCGTATATTGTCCGAATGATAGGCATATGTGAAGCTGAGGCCTGGATGTTAGTAATGGAAATGGCTGAACTTGGGCCATTGAATAAATTTTTGCAAAAAAATAGGTTTGTATGCTTTGATTCCGTTTCACAGGATTTATCCAAAGGGGAAAAAAGATACAGGTCCCTTTTTTTTTTTCTTTAAGGGCAATTTTATAATGACATGTTGTTAATATAATGGTTAATTATTGTAGTTACTTTTCACCAGGACATGATTATCTTGTACATGTTTCCTGTTAAATATTTCTGGTAGTATAGTACATTTTGAGTAAATGAAAGAATTTTCACATGTCCTTCAATTGCTCATTTATTGATACCATCACACATCGTCTTGCTCAGCATATTCTTATGCTGCCTGTTCTGTTTGAAGCTTACCTAAACAAAAGTGAGTCAGGTTTCTCATATGATGTGGGGAAGTTCATAGAAAAGATTTATATTTGAATTCCATGAAAAGTCGTGAAAATTAAGTCCTGACCTCTTAAAAATCCAATTATGATTTTCAGACATGTCACAGACAAGAATATAACAGAGCTGGTACACCAGGTTTCCATGGGGATGAAATACCTGGAGGAGAATAACTTTGTTCATAGGGATCTGGCTGCAAGGAACGTGCTATTAGTCACTCAACATTATGCCAAAATTAGTGACTTCGGACTTTCTAAAGCTCTTAGTGCTGATGAAAATTATTATAAGGTAAGGTTTGCAGAAGACATGAAAGCTGTATAGTACCATAGCTTAATAAGGTTATTTTCAGTTGAAGTGCAAATGTTTTTAAAAGTTGAAAATTATTATTCATTGTTTTATAGCCATATATATGTCACTGATTTTCAAAATGTGTGATTAAGAGATGTGTAGGGAGGAAAAAGCTAGTCCCTTCTTTCATTAACTTTTGGTAAACTTGTCATTAGAAGGTTGAAATTTATGGTGGAAAATGAGATAATTCCTTATATAAAAGGGGGAAAATGTCTTCATTGGAGACAAGAACTTTTGGGCAGTTATATTTTTCACCATGTTCAAGGAAAATATAGGCTATCACACTGTATTACTGACTAACAGAACTGAATTTGTGGATTTGTGGAAAGGATACCATTGGTAATGTTTAATTTGATCTAGGCAGAACTTCTTTAGCTTGTTCTTAAATTCATTGGATCTCTGTGCAGCTAAAGGGACTGAAATAGCTGCCACATTTAATAAGGTAAAAACATCCACAGCGGACAAAGGCTCTAATCATGTCCACATCTTTTTTTCTGATATATTGTTCTTGCAGTTCAAATTATTTCTTCCTTCTGCCTATTCCCTTTCATCAGCTTTTTAATAAGCCAGACCGTGAAACGCTACAGAGGAGAGGCAAGCACATACTCCTTACTGATGACCTTCCTATGGGAATAGTAACTGCTGCCAGAAAAGGCAGCAACGTCTTAAATCACTGCCATTGCCCTAGACAGAGCTGCTTGTCAGAGGTTTGAGAACTGGTATCAAAAGCCCATTCCCTTTACAACTCCACAAATTGCAGTGGGGTTCTTTCGCTAGATCTGGCACTGTGCTGGGACAGCTTGACACTTGAGTTGTCGCAACGCAGTGATGCGGCGTGATTTAACTAAATTGCAGTTTGCCATAAGGCAGTCACTATGCTTTGAGGTGGAGCATCACCTTCAAGTAAAAGTGTAGCTGAGTGTGTATCTCTTACCCTCTGTGGAGAGCCTAGATGAAAAAATCTTACTTTTAAAGGGCAATTTTAAATTAAATGCCACTAAAAACATGACTCCAGGCCACTTAGCTAAGCTTTGCTTTACCATAGATTTCACTTCAGTGCGTTATTTTGGAGGAGGAAGATCAGGAACAGTTTTGTAATGCTTTTGAAGAAGCTTCTACCCTTCTCTCTAATGCAAACTGCATCAGAAATGTTGTGGTACTTGGTACAAATGTGTGCAGATCTCACTTAACTTGGCTTATATGAATCCGGTGTTTTCTACTTACCACTGTCTCTAGCCTGCATTTTTTCCTTTCTGTTATTACTTATTTTAGGCTCAAAGTCATGGAAAATGGCCAGTCAAGTGGTATGCTCCAGAATGCATGAATTTCTACAAATTTTCTAGCAAAAGTGATGTCTGGAGCTTTGGGGTTTTAATGTGGGAAGCTTTCTCTTATGGGCAAAAACCATATAAGGTGAGTAGTTCTATATGGTATTTTTTTTTTCTGTGAAAATTCAGAGCAAATTTGAACTGATGCCTCCTCCTACCTAAAAAGGGTTATTGCAAGCCAAAGCAGGACTCCGCGCCCCATCTGTTGCAACAAATGAGTCAAAGTATAGCGCAAAATCAGCTCCAGGCCTCTGTTTATTTTATCCAGCATGTGTGCTGTAATCATTTGGAACTCAGATGCCTGTTCTGGTCACTTTGTTCCAGGGAATGAAAGGTGGTGAAGTTGCACAGATGATTGAAAGAGGAGAACGAATGGAACGTCCTGAAGTCTGTCCGACAGAAGTCTATGATCTAATGAAATTATGTTGGACGTACAAGTGAGTGTGACGTGATGGTCTCTTTTTTAATAGAAGTACATTTTAATCTACTTAGTGAATAGCCAGCAAAAGGCGGGGAGGGGAGGGTGGAGGGGAGGGAAGGTGTTTAAAAATACATCGTTTCAGCTGGTGTTTAGCTTACAACCAACCTCCAAACTAAGTAATCAGTTGCACTTTCAAGTGAAAATTATTTGAGATATTCAGTGTACTACAAGAAGCTCATTTTGCACAGCTGATTTTGCTGAACCATTTTATATGAAAAATAGGATATCATAAAAAAAAAGTAATTCCACAGGAAGGTCAGCCTGATGTATTTTGAATAAAAAGTTTGAAATTAAGCAAGTATTTTTGTTTCATTTTCATTTCCAAGGCTTTCTTTATTGAAATTTCAAGGTCATGTTGCCAAATATTCATTCCATTCCTCAATAGTTAATTTTTTTGACCTGTTTTTCTCTCATTTCTGAATATGCTCAGATTGGGTCTCACAATTACTTCCTATTAATGAGATGAAAAATATCTTTTCAGATCACACCTAATATGTCAGAAACATTTTTTCTGGTTGATAACAATTCAGAAGTTAGATTGATGAAATACAGAGAAGGAAAAAAATAGCCTACCTGTTATTCTTCTTTTATTAATATATTGCAAAAATGTATTAAAAATGTTTTATCATTCATCATTTTAAACTATTCTGTGGAGATTACTTCTAGCTATAGGACAGTCTCCGTAAAGATCCCAAAGTCTACTCTAATGTCATTTACTCTTCCAGTTCAGCTCACCATCTGGAGAATATGTGTGTCCAGCAAAGGGTCTGGATTCCATTTAAGCCACTGTGGTACTTTAGATACCTTGCTTCTTTGTTAGTTTTATTAAACCTAGTGCTTTAGAAAAAATGCAGAGACATAAAATAATGTCTGCCTTTTTGTTTGACACAAAGAATGCTCTAACAGTCCTAGGTTGAAAGAGATCATTTTTTGTTACGTTGAAAAAGCATATCATAAAGCATGCTGCTTTTTGTTTGTTTGTATTCAATTATCTTTAATATTGGAAAGAAAAAGAAGAAAATGTAAGAAGAAGGTTCAAGGTCAGGCAGTGTAACTATCTCAATATGTAATGTATTATTGTAAGGACTTGTTAGTATAATTGTGTTAGCCCAAATAACAAAGAATTGCAGATAGAGAAGAAAGACAGACAGTGCAGCTATCTAGTGTTTGCATAGACTCATCTCAGTGCTTCTAAGCCACTCTGTGTGACTGTAGCACCCGTTATAGGGCAGATGTTGCACTGTACATATTATTTTCTCTAGATTTTTACTGAAGTAGATGAAGTAGAAAATGAAATGGAGCTGATTTACCATTCCTTTCTTGTGGTACCTTCACCAACCGCAAAGTAACAGGTATGATAGTAAATCCACTGACTGGGTGCTCTGTGGTGACAGTTGCCACTATGTATTCATTTTGCTGCATCATTTTGGTAGCCTTAAAACTGTGAGCATCTTTAATTGTGCTATCACAGAGGTAAAATCCCAAGTGGTAAAAGGCCCATGGACCTTGCCAGCTTTCTCCTTCCTACACAGTGATACTTGTTTTCTTTCCACAGTGTTGATGACCGACCGGGATTTGTTGCAGTCGAGCTGAGATTGCGTAACTACTATTATGACATTTCCCATTAAGACCGTGAAGAACAGCAGCTTCATTGCCTCCAACCAGCACCCTCTGAGAAGCAGTCCAGTTTCCGAAACCAAGCAACTTTGATTTTTGTACCGCCGCTTTCACCCTGCAAAGCTCACTGCTAAACCCTGTGCCTGTGGGGTTGCCTTTTCTTGCCTTCTGCGCAATATGCAGCCCCAAAATAGAGCATTGAAAGTGGAGAGACTCCAAAGTGAGAGCAGATACTTACACTTTTACTATGTCCCATTTAATTTTATTTACTGCTTTATTGATACTACATTTTGTGGACATGGAAAACCTACCTAATGTCTTTCAGCCCTCTTCCTGTCTTGTGTTTGACCGAGGATTGGGATTTAGGTTCTCTTTATTAATATTCTTAGCTCTCAAATGCATTAAGAGTTGTTCCAGCCTTCCCAAGGAAGAATAGTGTAAATATTTCTCACTGTGAAGGAAATTCACTGTGAAAGTGTGTCATTTGCTTTGACTATCAGCATGTTTGATTTTACCCCCAAGCCCCTTTAAAATCAAATTGTTTTCTCAGTAATAATGTAAGCAGAGGGGAACTGGCAGATGTGAATTTCTAACATCATCACATCCTTTAACTGCGATTAGCTTATCTCATTCTTCATCTCATGTGGAAGCTCAGCTGTCCCTCAGGGCATTCTTTTTTTTTTTCGTGATGAAACCTGGGAACTCAGGGGCTTGCTCTTATCTTGGAACAAAATGTATCAGCACCTAAGACAAAGATTCTGAATTTTAACGTGAACTCTGTCACTGCATTGCTAAGAAGATGATAGCTGTACAGTGAAGGATGACAGAGCAGACCTTTTTTTCTCTATGCTGTTTCAGCCTTCTCTACAGATACCTTTTCAAGGTATCTCTTTGGGTATACCAAAGCTCCTTCTGTTGTGTGTTGAGCAGCAATCATTTCTACCTTTTTATTCAAGCCTTTCTGAAAAGCATTTGGGAGAATTCACCACACGTTACCCCCCTAAAGCTCAATTTCACCCCTAGCTCAAAAATTTTAAAACAGGCATGTGGACATCAAGTTTACTTCTGTCTGCTCCTAAATGCTAGTATTTGTTTTATTATTAATCCCTGTGAGCATTTCAGGAAAAGGTGTTTGCCTTATTACTCTTTCACATTCTGTATCTCCATTAATGTGCAAGTATAGCAATGGTAATAACAAATAATGTAATCAACTTCTGATTCTGTGTTTACCCTTACGCTTCATTTGTACAATCTCATTTTAAATAGCATAGATATCAAAATTTCTATCACTTCTTCCTCACAAGCAGCTACTTTACTGGCATTTAAACTTGTCTCAGGGGTCTACATACGTTGGATCTGCTAGATATAGAGATTTTGGAAAAACATAGAGAGTAAGATCTAGAGTTAGATATATTTATTGCATATAGCTGTTTAGAAGATATGTGTTTAATTGTTGTGTGAACAGGGTATTCTTAGAGATGCAGTGATATTTTTTTTCCTCTAGCAAAGAAACTGTGTGGGAAATTACAGTGGGAAAGTGTGAAATAATTTTCATAAAATATTGCTATAAACAAACGTAGGAGTTACTGTAGTATTTTTTTTTCCTTTTTACTAAGTTTATGGTCTATTTTTCAAAAAGTACCTGGTGATTTTTTGTAGTTTAATCTTGGGTGTCCAATGCAAGACACTTCAGAAAGTACATGCTACTGAAAGATACTGAGTGCAATAGACCGTGTTTCAAATGTGACCAAATATGACTTATATTGAAGCTGATCTATTTTTTGGTTTATTTTTGAAAAACATTTTTCTACAGTAACAGTTTGTTTAGAAGTCAGCCACAGTTATATGTAGGTGTTTTGTCTCTTCAGTCCTGTTGCAGAGAAATTATTAGCTCTACGTGTGCAATTAGTACATTCATGGGGATATTAGTTATAAACAAATTGCACAAATCTCTACTAGCCAGCAAGTGTTATTACTCGTTTTTCCTGATATATA
>NW_010417988.1:32291-56390 GCF_000710305.1 Buceros rhinoceros silvestris | reverse complement strand
TGTTGCATTTAGGCCTAAAAAAATTATGTCACCACATTTAGATTTAGGGAATGAAGTATGTTACAAGAATTTGAGAGATCAAAACAGTTCTTAAAATTGCTATGTACAGTAAAGAGAATCTCGAATTGGGATCCAGGTTTCCATAACAATGGCACAATGCCCTGATTTATAACATGCTTGAAGCAAGCATAATACTAGCACCACAGTTTGCAGGCTTGGATATTTAAAAACAGAGTTTCACTCAGTGGTAGTTGTATTCCGGTGCCAAACCTTCAGAAGTCAGAGACTTATAAATCATATTTTGAATTTCAGTTGAGTTGTGCACACACCTCTGTATTCTGACTTCACTTTTAATTACAAATAAAACTTTCAAACTCATATTTTTTAAAAAATTAAAAGATGTAGTAAAACCTCTCACAAAACCAAGAGTTTGTGAAATCACCAAAACAAAGGATTAAAGACCTGATATATCTTTAGCATAGTGTTTAGCATCCTTAGCACTCATTATTTTAGTGAGAGGTGAAGAGCACTCACTGATTTATGATATCAGACTAAAGACTTCAGACAATCAGGGTATCATTTTTAGATGACTGTAAGATTATACCCCTAAATTTCCAGTTACTAGCTCCTTAGAAAAAATAAATTTTGACCTTGCAACGTCTTACAAATGTCTCTTTCCTTAGACTCACCATTGATTTGGATTTCATTTCGTCTTTAAGGTTTGACTTAGGCATATAGGTAAGGACAGCTGACTGGGTCCTCTTCCTGCTGCCCAAATTTTATTTGGGCACCATTCTGGTGTGATAGTCTGCAAAATGAAGGAGCACTTAATAATGAGATTTCCCTAAAGGTAAGTGTATTGAGTTTGAGTGGCAAGGGAGTTTTTGTAGCAGGGAGGCTACAGGTGTGGCTTCTGTGAGAAGCTGCAAGATTTTCTTATGTCCAATATAGCCAATACCAGCCAGCTTCAAGACCACTGGCCAATGCCGAGCCCAACAACCATGGCAGTAGCACCTCAGTGGTAACATTTAAGAAGGTGCAGGTAAAAAACTGTGCAACAGCAGCAGGAGAGAGTGAGAATATGTGAGAGGAACAACTATGCAGACTCCAAGGTCGGTGAAGAAGGAGAGGAAGAAGTGCTCCAGGTGCCAGAGCAGAGATTCCCCTGCAGCCCATGGTGAAGACCATGGTAAGGCAGGCTGTCCCCTTACAGTCCATGAATGTTAATGGTGGAGCAGATATCCACCTACAGCCTGTGGATGACCCCATGCTGAGCAGGTGGTTGCCCGAAGGAGGCTGTGACCCTGTGGGAATCCTGCACTGAAGCAGGCTGTGGACCCTGTGGGGGACCCAGACTGGAGCAGTCTGTTCCTCAGGACTCCACCCAGTGGAAGGGACTCACACTGGAGCGGTTAGTGTAGAACTGTAGCCTATGGAAAGAACTCACAATAGAGATGTTCATGGAGGACTGTCTCCCAGGGGAGGGACCCCAAGATGGAGCAGGGAAGAGTGTGAAGAGTCCTCCCTCTGAGGAGGAATGAGCAGCAGAGATGTGTGGTGAACTGCCCACACCACCATTCACTGTCCCCCTGCACTACTAGCAGGCAGAAAATCTGGAGTAAAGTTAAGTCCAGGAAGAAAGGAGGATTGGGAGGAAGGTGTTTTTAAGACTTTGTTTTATTTCTCATTAACCCACTCTGATTTGATTGATAATAAATTAAACTGATTCCCTCAAGTTGAATCTGTTTTGCCTGGGACAGTAATTGCTGAATGTCTCCTGGATCTTATTTCAACCCACGAGCCAATCATTATATTTTTTCTCCCCTGTGCAGCTGAGGAGGGGGAGTGATAGAGCAGATTTAGGTAGATACTTGGCATCCAGCCAGGGTCAACCCAACACATTAAAAGGTGTTCAAAATCACCATCTAAAGGCAACAATTCATAATCAACCTGCTAGAAGACAGTACAATCATCTACCAGCCTGAAACATCATCCCTGAGAAGAACCTGCCTTCTTAGTGTGAACCTTCAAAAAAGGTACCTTAATCATGCCAAATTTCCTAACCGCATCTCAGTTGCATCTCAGTATCAGTGTTCATGCAGCCTCATGGAGGAGATATGGCTTATTCCATGACACTGATCTTGTATTGAGGCATAAAGATGTTTTCTTCTTCCTTCTTTAAACCAAGAAGAATCTGTTTGGACACAGAACTTAGACATGAGCTCAGAACAGAACAGGAACTGAAGATCTTGCTTCACAACCAAAAAACCTTGGTCAATCAACATCACTGAAAGCTGGTGAAACAAATCAATAGAATTGGAGGGTTGGTAAAAGTGAAATAGTTTCTTTGGGAAGCATGAATAGAAAAAAGAAGAAACCAATATTACACTGTAGATCAAGAGTGCTTTGAAGTCATTCTCTGAAGCAGAGAAAGAGGTGAGGCAAATTTGTTGCATTTCTCTGGGTGAAGATAAAAGAAGAAAGAACAAAAGAAATGTCCTTATTAAAAAAAGAAAAAAGCTGTAGATGAAATTTTTGATCAGGCAACAGTAGCAACCAAAGGATGACAGCAATGCAGGACCAAGTACTGATTATTTATAGGAAAACTATTTAGGGCACAGAATGTATGGAGGTTGACTTTTGACAGGGTAAGTGAGAAAGGTTCAAATGTGCAAAACATGGTACTATTCATCCTAGACTAACTGATAAGTAATCGAGACCATTGCACAATTATTTTTGAAGTTTACCCTCCCAAAGGAATCTGTATCAATGGAAAAAAGCATGGATGATAAAATATAAATTTATTGCTTCAATTTCCCTTCGCTAATCATTGAGTAATCAATTTATAAGTAACTGAATGACAGCAACTTCAAAGAACATATACTATATCTGATCATTGAAATGCCTTCTGACGATACAACTGGTATAGAAGATACTTACAATACACTTTTACCTCAGTAAGCTTTCTGGCACTAGCCCACATGATATTTGTAACATTTGGAAGATCAGGTTAGATACTACGCCCATAAGCTATATTTCCATCTCAGTGTGTAGTCTTAGAGTATTTAGCAATTGTTCACTAATGAGCTGAGAAGATATTTCAGATGGATACCTGCAGGGATCCAGCTTGAGCTAAGTTCTAATCAATATTTTCATTAATGGCTTGAAAGAACGAATCAAGAATATGTTTGGAACATTTGCAGAAAATGCCAGTCTAAAAGGAGTCGCTAGTTCAAATAACAAGATGAGAATTCAAAATGTATCTGATATTCACAAGATCAACATAAATAAAAAGTACTTTGCTATCAAGGAGACATCAGACAATTCATCAGAGAGAGGGCAGTCTGCTCTGCAGCAGGCAGTGAGCTCTGTGGATTTCTGCGCTTGGGGAATGCAGTGAATGCAAACAGCAAAAACACATCCCTGCCAGGAAGGAGGATGACCCTGCCAATGATCTTAGTGCCAACCCCAACTCAAGTGATGGTGACTCCCTTAGAAAAAGCTTATCTCTCCAGTACAAGACACTGTTAAGTTCATTGGCTCCTGCTATGTCTTAAGTTCACTCTCCTGTTCCAAGGCTGGCTCTAGAAAATGGGCTATGCTGAAATTCTAACAGAGTTATTTTTCCTCCGCAAAGGTAATGTATTTTGTTTGAGACCTTGAGGAAGGCAGATTTCAAAGCAAAATGTCATTTGTTTGAGACAGGTTCATGCCAAAAAATAACTCTCCAGTGTCACAATAGAGCCTCAGTTAGGCTCTGACCTCTAACTCGGAATATAACTGTTGAATGGAAAGCGGAAACATGCATGTCTTTTGGTAAGTTCCCAGCTCTCACACTTTTCCCCTAAAAAGGAACTGCTTGAGTTGCTTAACAGGGTTAAACAACAACACAGGGCTGCTCAGGGTTGAAAATTCAGTGCCCCTTATTTGGAAAGAAACATTTCTATGCACTGCAAAATAACTTGAAGACAACTCCAACCTCAGGAAAGAGGGTAAGTTACAGAGCCAACTCACTCACATGGCTATCCTTCACTTTTTTACTGGAGATAAAATAATGCTTTTCATTAACAAAGTGGTTAAGAACCTAACATTCAGCACCTAATGCAGACCAGACTCCCAGAATGTCAGGAAGAGTGAGCAGAAAGTATTACAACTTCCGCAAGCGTAATGTATGTTTCTTTTTACACCTGGCCTTTGCTGCTTTCATAACAGCATGGGTAAATAAAATGGCCACAGGGCAGTAAGAGGCTGGAGAACGGCTCTGGAAGACTGGAGCCTTCTGGGTATGAGATCCCTCTCATCTTAACCACTGCAAAGATCCAAATTAGTGGTTAGCTAATTTCAGTTCTTCACTCTGTTCATGTTCACACCACCATGGTTTCCAGAGGTTTTGTCTTGGTACCATGAAACAGGCCGCTATACTGATTTAGATCCTCTAAATCCTGATGGCAATAGCTGGCCCCCAGACCAGCTGGGGGAAGATCATCATCACAGCTCATATTAATACCTGTTAGTTGGTATGGCCCGCTGATTGCCACAGACCTCTGCTTCCAGGTGCTAAAATTAAGTTTAGAGTAAAAGCCTTCTTTTTCTTGTGTCAGCCATTTTCGTTGGCTTTGTTTCCTCCTCATTTCACTTCATTGCTGTTGTCACTGGATAATTAGAGATTTGTGAAGCTATTCCTGCTACCAAGAAGCCTTATCTCTCCACGGAATTAAACTTGATGCTCTACACAGTTCAAAATTGTTCATTACTCTTTCTGGCTGTGAAGACAGTTTTTCTGGAGGCAATTTCTTCTGCTAGGAAGTAGGAGATTCACATGGTAGTAATCAATCCCTTTTACATTGTTTCCTTTTTGAATAAGATCGCTGTCACAAGTTATCCCAACTTCCACCTAAGGTGAAGTAACTGTCTTAGTACTAATACAAGTCAGATGGAATCTGGGCGTTTTTCCCCCCTAGTTTTAAATTTCTGAGCCTAAGTCGTTGCTTTTTCTCCATAGGCTCAATCCTCAGTCTCATTGTAATAAATTTCTAACTTAGTTTTTGAATATCTGACAATGAAAAGGCTTCTTACAAAATTGCACTTGTGTGATAGGAGAAAGCAACATAGACACTGGGGATTTTTAGAACAGAAATAAGCCACTGAGGTTTTTCTTGTGCTGTTTGGACTGAGTGATTAGATTACAGTTTATGTCCAATAATATGCCCCATGACTTTAGCAGATTAAGTCAGTAGGGCAGAAGAAAAGATTTTTAACTAAAGAGCACAAGCAAAATTATTGATATTTGCCCGAAATGCAGCAAGAATCAGCTGTAAGACTAACATAAAGCCCAAACATTCAAAGACATGTTAGTTGGCTGATGTAGGCAACACCTGAGCAATAAGGTACAGCCTGCGAACTGCACAGATCTGGATTATTTCTTATATAAACCTCTGCTTTGGCAAACAGTCTACAGTCTTCTTTTGTCAGTAAAGGGTTTATGCTTGATTACAGATATTAAATAGCAGGAATTGCCTTCTAGTGCAAAGGAGATTACTGTTCTGAAAACCTTAGTGGCTGTTAGGAAAAATAGAGATCTCTGCACAAAGTGAAACTAGATCAGGGGCTGTGTTAAAATATCTTATGTCCAAGTGGATCTTGCTTCATTAATGAAAGTATGTTCCACCAAGGCCAATATTATTGCAGGTGCAGTGATAGCTCCATTAATATCTTCTCCAAAGAATGCTCCTTAAAATAAAAGATGAAAAAAGAAAAAGGGGGAAGGGGGGAAAATCACTTATACTGTGGATCCATAAATCTGCAAGCATTCAAAGGAGGAAAGTAATCAGAAATATTCAAGATATTTTATCCGGAATCAAAATAATTATTTATCCTTCTTCAAATCTTCAAAATCTTATTAGACACTTGGGATCTGCTGAGATAAAACTGGGGAATGTGTAGACTGCACTGGCTCATATACCTATTGATGCAAGAAGTGAAGATGGGGGGAAATTACACCTGGACTTGTAGAAAGTATTCATAGAATCATTGTTACAGTGTGGAATAATTGGTTTACTCTACTTGCCAATACTGAAACCTTGCAAAAATACTGTGTCTGGGTTGGTGATAATGTAGAGACTGACAACAGAGGAAATTAAAGAGTCTAGCAAGTGATGTAAGCTATTTGGTATACTGACCCGTAAAGACTGAGTCAAAATAATTTTACTAGGTCCAGAAAGGAAGACACTAAAAGAAGACACAAATCTCCCTAGTTGACAAGCTTACTAAAAATGGTCAGTGAGTTGTTCTCTATGTTTGTTGGTTGGTTTAGAGAAAGGACTAATAAAACTATCATAGGTGATCAGTTATTAAGAAACATTTTCTGCCTGCAAGGTTAATTATAAACAGGAAAATTGTTTTCTCAAGTTTTTACAATCTTTTTCGCTGCAGATTTTTCTTAAAGGGAGTAGGCAAACAGCTTTCAGGACATGGGTTCAGGTATATTTATTTTTCTTCATGTGAGATACACTGAATGGACCTCCTGAGGTCCCCTTCAGGCAAGTGTGTTTAGAATTCTTTTGGATTTTATCTTTCTTCTTAACCAGTGTGAACACCCTATATTGTGTTACAGCCAGATCATCATGAAATAACTTGTTTTAAAATTAATTCTTGGCACTCTCTAGTACTGCAGGAGCATTCAGATTGTAACATTAATAATATAGAGATGTGTTAAGATTGTCTGCAAGGCCAAAAAATATCCTCAAACAAAGCAGCTCGTAAGAGTTTGTTGCAGTCAATCCCTGATTTTACTAGCCCTAAATCAACACAAATATAGATTCTGTCTTTCTGTGTTTTAACATGAGGAAGCCAGTTTCTTTTCACTTCCCTTTTTTTAAGATTGGCTTTGTTCATTTTCAATAGACTCAGCATGTAATTTCCTCTGAATAGATAGATTTTTTTTTCCTACACAAGGAATCACACTATATTAGACACATATTTTAAACAACTAACCTTTGAAGTTAATTTTTTTCCTGGTAGATCTTTGTAATGTTTGTTTTTAAATGGAGAGTCAATAGCAAGGACAATTATTTCTATCCTTTGTTATTATTCTCAGAGTCTCCTAAAACATTATATCTATCCAAACATTTCTATTGTTTGGATTAAAATATTTCTTTATACCGATCTGAACTGATCATAACTTCCAGCTATGTTTAAACCCCCAAAATCCCAAATGATTTTAACTACAGATACAGAGATCATTCCTTGTAGTTTTCTAGTGATTGTTTAGTTACATAGAACTACTTAATTTGGGAAGAATTCCTTTGAATATGATTGCCTTTTTCTGCTGGAATAAGCAGAGTGAGAGTCTGGGACAGAGAAAGCTGAGACAGGCTTGAAAGATGTCATTAGCAGAGTGTCTTTGCAAGCCCTCCTCTCCTGGGCTGCAGAGCTTGCCTGACCACCTCGCTTGCAGAATTAGAATGGGCTTCAGACTGAATAAAATCAAATCAGTGAAGTCATGCATGACTTTCAGAAGATCTGCAAGAGGGGAGGGCTCCTTACAACAAAGTCTGATTATTCATTTGTCTTTGTAACAGGACTTCCTCTCAGAGTGCTTTTACCCAGACAGCAAAATATTCTCCTGACCTCAATATTTACACACATCTTCACACAAAGTCTTTCAATCTTTTGTCCTCACAAAAGGATGCCTGTAAGACAAAGCTAAAGAGAACAGTGATAATGATTTATGATAACCATCTTTCCTAGAGGAAACAGAGGATAATAAAAAAAAAATAAAGCACATGGGTTTGTATTCATTTTGAGCATTTCTGAAAGCAATACTATTTTCTTCTAGTAGAGCTTTTTTCCCCTTAAATGTATGTCTCTATTTTCAGCAGATAAACATTTCAGGTTTTGTTAACTCAGTCTTAAAACAGTTGTTATATAAAAACTCTCTGCACTGCACACATCTCTTTGACCAAAGAAACCATTTTTGTCTGCTGTGTATTTAAAATAGGAATTGGTATAAAAATTCGTGCAATAAATGAAGGCAAAAGAACTGAGATGTGAATAAATTAGACCATGCAAGGCTTCTAAACTGGTGTGGTCTTGCTACCAAACTCATAAGTACAAACTATTCTGCACCCAGACAACTTTTGCACACATTTTTGTTGTTACTGGACTGCAAACTTTAAACGAGATTGTGTTTCTCTAAACTGTCAGCATCTTCCTCCAGAGGAAGTAACTGAACTGAGACAATGATTTGGATATTTCACTATTAATATTGATACCAGTAATGAAATCCTTTGCTGTTGATGATTTCTTCTGCACTGTTTCAAAGTTAACTTTGAATTATTAGCAGATAAAGACAGGGGTCAAGATTCAAATAACTTCATTGCATCATATCTTTTTTTGTCAAATATTCTGAATGGAATTTAATTTCTGTCCATAAAACAATCAAACAAGAAATAGTTCATTTATTTTTTTCAACAGTGTAATAATGAGCAAGTGTCAAAAATGCAACAGTATTTCCACGGATTATAGTAACAGCTACCATGGAGAAACACATGCCATTTTAATTTTAGTCTTCCTTCTCAAATGAAAGAGACCTCAATACATTGTCCTACCAAGATGTTGTAGTTCACCTTTAGGTAAATCTTCAGTGATAATTTGTTATTTTATTAACAAATTTTTTATTTATCTTGATTGACTTGATGAAATTTTGTTGCTTCTCTCACTCAGTTTTAGCTGATGCTTCTAGAAATGGGGAGGCGGAGGGGGGAGAAGCCCCAGACCCCACAGTCATTAGAAGCTGTTCTGTAGCTGGCTTTGCGATACACTTTGCTGGCATTCTGACAATTAACCATGAGCAATGGAGATACTTCTTCTATATAAATGATAGTCTTACCATAACATCTGAGAATTCATAAAAACACCTTAAATTATAGATTACTCGCTCTCCTCTCCACTACTTCTGTTTTGGGATAAGGCAGCCTAAATATTTACTCTACCTAGGACTAAACCAGTATTTACTCCACCCTGTAGGAAACGAACAATGTCTAAATAGCAAAGCACTGAATATATACAATTATGTTTTTGGAGAACAGACTTACTCTGGAAATAGATTTTCACTTCAGTGGTGACAGAAATCCTTTGTGCAGAGCTGTATAAAATATGAGGTATGTATAAAATAGATAAACGTTCTGAGTTACAATGAGGTGTCTAATCTTCAGTCTTCTTATAGCCACTTCCAGATACTTAAGAAAATTAGGCCATCTTTAATAATACTCAGAGAAACTGATTTTTATTGTACCATTCAGTGAACTCTTGGGTTTAATTGTTAGGATTCACTATATATTAAATGCAAGGCAAGAAGTTGCCTTAATTTTTAGCCATCAATTTCTAAATGCTGAAGTCAGGCTGCAGTTAAATGCCTAATCATAATAATTACAGAGCAGTATAGCTTTGAACTTTGCAGCATTTACTGTGACGGGGACGGTTTTATTCTGTAATGAACTCCTACAAAAAGGTATGTAATGGAAATGAGAGGCAGTGTTTGATAGCGTGTTCTTTGTTCTTTTTAATATAATGATAGGTTTTTAAACCTTTATAGTTTATATAGAAGGATGTGAAGATAATGTCAGATTTTGTGGATTCAAATCAAAATTCAAATCAAAAATTCAAAAGTTTCAACTCAAAAATTTGTTCTTTTGGCCTAGGACAAAAGCTGAAGACTGAACTGCATTCTGAACACGCCCCTGAAAGATCTGAAAATCACAGCTGCTGAAAACATTTGTATTGAGTATAAGGTAGCTACTAGTTCATGTATTACATAATATGTGCGAGTTACACTCTATTTTGAATTTCTGCCTCTCTGACTTCATTATTTTCCTAGGAATGTATTTGATTTCATAGTATTCTCACTACTGAAGATGCCTTACATCAAGATAATGACAGTTACAAGCATAAGTCATAACATTCTCTCAGCACATAATACATTCATCAGAATGTGATTTTTATCTGTACAGTTCTTCATTTCTTCTTAAAAAAGCACAGGACAGAGTCATAAACTCTACTTTAAGCAACTGCTGATGGATCAAGTCAAGATGTGGAAGAAGCAAGATTTAACATCAGTCTTGCTTTTTATTTTTATATTTAGATAGTTAATTCTGATTTAAACCACAACTTTTTTTTTTCAGATTGGCTACAGCTTTACTGTGGGGATATTTAATTAGTTTTTCTAATTTTCTGTCTGCTTTTGTTTACACAGTGGGTTTATTGCTTCCCATTTTTTTCATTTCATCTTTCATCTTCTTTATTTTTTCCCCTTCCTTTCCTACTTGAATAACTGTGAATTCTATATAACTGAGGGCTACCAAGGATTCTTAACAGCTGAGTGCCACTGCTTACTAAAAGCCATCTGTAAGAACATGGAAACAAAAATTGTTTTTCAGTTGTACTATCTGAAGTTTTTTGCACCATTAAAACACAAGAATGAAACCAGGAATAAAGTGAGCAGCCTGTTAGGATTATTGCAGGTGGAAGCTCTTCATTACTGCGGGAGTGGAGAGCTAATGAGCCACATCTGCAAGGTCTCAGCTGTGCTAGCACACCAAGGGAAGCAGGGCCCTGTCCTACTGGTGTTGACTGGTCAGGTCTGTTGTGGTGGTGTTGCACAGCCTCAGGCTTCTGGGCCAGTCCTTCCTCCAGGCTGCCCGGCAGCACTGTGAGTGTGCTGCGGGAGCGGTGGCAGTGCACCACAGCAGCAGCCTGTGTGCTCCTTCCGTCCCTTAGCACCCAACATTGCCCATAGCCTGGCAGCAATGAGAAGCTCAAGGGATTCAAGCAAATGCATCTGCTGAGCAATTGGCTCAGCAGCCATCCATGAGGCTAGTGCTCTGTTATGTATCTATCTGAGCAGGAGCCAGGGTAGAGTAGTACAGAGAAATCTGCTGTGTGCCTTCAATTTTAATTCAGAAATATCACTGGCACAGGTGTACTTGTCAAAGCATTGTCCTTCACAGTGTCCCTTAAGAAAAGACAGATTACTCTAGACACAAAGACATGAAACACTACATCATAATAAGTGTCGCATAATTCAGTGACCAGGATGAGAAAGAACATATTGTTAATCATTTAAAAATACCAGACGGGAAGTTTAACTTTCTCATTCCTGTCTCAGAATATACCTAGAATTCTCTTACTCTTTTTGTCAAATCTCATTCAAATCTCTCCTTAAAACACCTAAGACTGAGAACATTTTACACAAAAAGAAGTAACAGAATGAGGTAGAATGATTTTGATAAATGATTTGTGTGAAAGCTGGGCGCTATGAAAGCTGCTGGGAGTATCAGTATTTAATCTACAAGAAAAAAGACTATCCTTCCTGAGATTTACCAGTGTAGTGGTTTTGGCCCAGCTGAGAGCCAAACACTCACCCAGCTGCTCATTCACTTCCAGTGGGACAGGGAAATAAAACAGGAAGAACAGGAATGAGAAAGATCATGAACTAAGCTGAAATCTGGGATTGCTTAACAATTGTCAGGGTGGGCAAAACAGGCTCAACTAAGGGAAAATTAATTTATTGCCAAATAAAGTAAATATTTAATTACTATTTGAGTACTGGGAAACGAAAAGACAAACACCTAAACAACACCTTTCCATCCCTCTTTCACAAGCTCCTGTCCTCGTTACCATCACAGTTCACCGTTAGCACATTCAGCAAGGACATGGGTCGAGAAAAGGTGGGGACAGGGGTTAGGGTCAGCATATGGTGGTTTCTCTCCTTAAACTTCCCAGTTGTGACAGTTTCTGAGTCTTTATGCAATGGTCTTTACAAGAAAAATCTGTTTGAGAACTGTTTGTACATATATATACATGCACATACATATAAAAGGACCAACCCAAAAGTAATGCCTCCTGTTTTGTTATGTTGTAATGCCTCTTGTTTTATTATGTTGGTCCACGATGTCAGAGATGGATGTTGGTGGTGTGGCTGTAGAGGCTGAACCTTCCCACCAATATCCCATTAAATTTTGTTGCCGTGCAACAGACGGCAGCAGAGGGACTGTCTGACAAAATGGCCTCTGACCGGGCAGTGCCTGTGAAGCAAAGGGATGTAACTGAATTCCTGCATGTGGAAAAAATTTCACCCACTGACATTCATCGACGCTGCTGAACATTTACAGAGACCAAACAATGGGGGGCAGCACAGCGAGGGGGTGGGTGGTGTGTTCCAGCAATGGTGACAGTGATGGTGGGTCCAGTTCACTGGTGCAGGTTTTGATGAGTGTGGCGTGAAGGCTCTTGTTCATTGCTGGCAAAAATGCACAGCCGGTGTGGGTTTTTTGATAATTGTTTTTGGTTTTGATAATTTGTTTTTGATAACTGTTTTGTAGCTGAGCATTTGCTCTATCCAATAGTGTCATTGCGCTCTGTGTATCTGTTGTAGTTTCCATGGAAATAAATAGGAGGAGTTACTTTCAGAGTGACCTAGGTATTTTAAGGGTTTATAATTTTAAATGAGAACTACTTGTTTGGCTTCCAGAAGCTCAATGGATAAGATTAATTTGGTTTGTTCCATACAAATATATGTTGTGGTTTTGTATAACTACTGATTTCCAGGATCCGTAAAGACAAAGAATGACCTTTCTGCTTAGTTCATAAAAATTAAGGTATTTTTATGAAATACATTCATTTCCTGTTTACAGAGGAGCTGGTCTAAATGCTTATTTCACAAAGTTATCTTAGTGAGAGCCTTAAACAAATAGACCTGACCCTAATGTTGCCTATATACCCCCCATATAGATCAGCTTCTGAATGAAGTATCTGCTAGCCCTGTGAAACAGGTTAGATGCTGGTAGCTTATCTTTCTTTCAGCTGTCCTGTTTAACTTTGTTAATAACTAAATTAAACAATTAATGAAGACGTGTATTTAATTGGCATAACAAAAAGCTTAGAATAAGCTGGCACAAATTCTGTGCCAAAGCAAAGGAGTCTCAGGGTTACATGCAAATCCTGTTCAGCATCCTTCCTGCACATGAAATTTGAACTTTTTCTTGGTCTGGCTTTTCTAGCTAGAAGAATTCTCTGTACTTTGGTAGATGACAAAAGCATTGCTTTGGAAACACACCTCCTTCACCTCATAAATGCAATCATTTTATCAGCGCTTTTAACTGTTCACAACAATCATAGAATCATCACAGAATCATAGAATTGTTTGAATTGCAAGGAATCTCAAAATCATCTAGTTCCAACTACCCTTCCATGGGCAGGGACATCTTGTTGACTTCCTGGAAGCTGATCATAGGTTGGAGGAGTATTTTTAGTATTGCGTATCTAGTATTTCTTCTAATGTCTTTGCTTGTCAATGTTCTTTTTCTTCTTAGCGCTCTCTTTTCACCTTCTTTTTTTGTTTTCCTGCATTTCTCTTCATGGCCTGGCATCCTGCTACTGAGCACTGCGCTATCCGAAGGCATCTCCTCTTCTTTCTCATACTGCACCACAAAAGATTACTGCAGAAGGGTACATAGCTAGTGGTTTTATCAACAAGTAGATGAGTTATGTATGAAGCCTAGAGTACTTACATTGATCTCATGAAGAGCCTGAATGAATAAAAACTCAACTATGGAACAGGAAGGAAAAAGATAAAGCCACCCCAATCCCAGCCTCTTGCCTTATCTTCAGCACCGCTCTACATAGTAATGCTTTTCTTCCGCATCTCTTGTATGTCCATATCTTCCTCCTAAATTTTTAATTTTCTACTCAGTTTCTTCTCAAAATTCTTCTTAGCTCCTTCTTGTATCCTGTCCTGTCTTATTTCCTCTTCTACTCAGATCTGTTCTTCTTGCTCCCAGATTCAAATTTCTTTGAGACAGCTGGTTTCCTCACCGCATCAGACACCAAAATAACCTTTGCTACCCACAACTAGCATGTACTGCCAAAAATGCGAAGCATTGATTTTAGTGTGTCTTACTGTCTAATGTTCCACTAGTAGCAATACTCTTGGTTAGATTGCATGGACTGGGTTCTTTTTAAAGCTTTGTCTACAAAAGACTGTTGAAAACAACTTTTTGATTGTAATAAAATCAGACAAGAGCATAACTAATTCTCTCCACCCCACTTTCTCACCCAGTGCAGTGTAAGCTATTTTCTTTTTGAATGGAGCTTTATGACTTTTTTTCCAACCTTTTATTTAGTCATATAATCACATTCTGGAATGATTACTAGGCTCAGCACGGGGTGGGCTGTTATGGTGCTTTATGAGGAACCTTTTGGATTTCTAAAATATAGAACTAAACAACACATTGTTTCCTCAAACCCCCTACAACCATCACATTTCTAATTTCATATAAATGTTAAAATCAGTCACTAGACAAGTTCTGAATGTGTTTAGGAGGCTTTTTAGGAGGCAAAAGATCAGCAGCACAGTCACTCAGTTAGAATGAGGAAATAGTCATGAATTATCTATGTCTCATGTTTTGTTAGAACATCTTCAGTTGATAAATTTGTATTCAGTTTGAACCTAGCCCAGGTGAACGGACTTGTAGAACAAATTAGTATGACAAAAATTAATGCAGTGTAACATATATACTTAAAGATTTACTATAATAGAAGAGGAAATTTTAAGAAAGATATATACTACAACTCCCTAGTGCCCACAGGGTCTGCACACTTGAAATGCAATCATATCGAAAAAACCTGAAAATTCAAAGAGTAACAAGCATGGTTAGCGAAGAGTGCTATTGCACACCAATACTGCAAAGTATTAGCATTGCTATGACTAAACAGCTTGACAAGTAAGTAAAGCAGTTAACGAAAATTTTACATGTTCTAGACAATTGGTTAGGGGGAAAAATATGGGACTACCCAGAGAAAGCATTTCATTGATGTTTGGATCAAAGAACTAGAATGTGGGTTAAGGACACATTAGAAGTTAATGCTTCAATATCCAGCCAGCAGAAAGACAGTGTTGTCATGCCATCGAGCCTCAAAATTAAGGACAGGCATTGTTGGTACTATGACATAGTCTATAATATAACAAAACGAATCACAATAGCAAAATATAGAAGATAATATAGCAAAGAATGTTTGCTGGATGCGTCTCTTTTAAGCTACTGTTGTTTAGACCCTCTGTGTCTGCACAGTTGGACCTGCTTGGCCATAGGTACCTTATCTGGCTGCAGGATCTTTCTCATGTAATTAGTCAAATGTTTTCTAAGTTTTAAAGTTGTGGTCAAAGGGCATAAATTCAAAGCCAGCTTTGTGGAGAAAAGGAAAGAAAAGAAAGAAAGAAAGAAAGAAAGAAAGAAAGAAAGAAAGAAAGAAAGAAAGAAAGAAAGAAAGAAAGAAAGAAAGAAAGAAAGAAAGAAAGAAAGAAAGAAAGAAAGAAAGAAAGAAAGAAAGAAAGAAAGAAAGAAAGAAAGAAAGAGAAAAACAGAGAAAGAAAGAGAGAGAAAGAAAGAGAGAAAGAAACAAAGAAAGAGAGAGAGAAAGAGAGAAAGAACCCCAACACTTATCTCATTTCTTCAAAGCAAGCTCCACATGTTGAAACACTGTCTGTGGGGTGCAGGTGCAGAGCAAGGATGCCCTGTGTAGCTCCATGGAGTTTGAAAAGAAACAAAGAAAGAGAGAGAGAAAGAGAGAAAGAAAGAGAGAAAGAAAGAAACAAAGAAAGAGAGAGAGAAAGAGAGAAAGAAAGAGAGAAAGAACCCCAACACTTATCTCATTTCTTCAAAGCAAGCTCCACATGTTGAAACACTGTCTGTGGGGTGCAGGTGCAGCAGCCATAAAGGCTGAGTATGCTGCTCTCATCATAGGGCAGAAAAGCTCAGAACATTATGATGTGATATCATAGAAATATGAAGAAATAAGATCGTAATGAGCTTTCTGATTCTGAGCTGGAATTATATTTTGCTGTGTAGATGGGGTCAGCCTTAGGCAAATAAAAGGAGGAATTGCATGGTTTGTTTTTCTCTTGCAGAATGCTGTAATCTTTTCAACAAATGTGACTTTAGATTAGTATTTGCACTCTTCCTTTGTGAGAAGAGTGATAAGTTCAATTAGTAATCAGCAAGCCCTCACCAAGAAAAGAACTGTTTACTCAGGACAGCAGCATTACAGTGATAATGAAAATGAGATATAAGAGCCTGCCTTTTTTAGGAGCGGTCTCTTCATATCCCAAAGGAAACATAAATCTAAATGTCTTCCCTGTGGCTGCTCACTCAACTCTTGTCCAGGTTTTGGCCTAACACACAGCTCACACTAAGGCCTGAAGTACGCTGGGTACAGCGCCACTAGGTCAATGCAAGAGCAATGTTTAGGCAGGACAGGATGGACAGGGAGGGACAAAGGTCATTATGCAGCTGTTATCACCTGCTGCTTGCTGTCTCCTGCAGCCATGGTCTCTTGCATCCTTGCATATTAATTGCCCAAAGTTTCTTCAGTATACACTAATTTATGTAAATTATTTGGCACAGACCAAACTTCCAAGCTGGGAGGTATAAATACATCAGCTTACCCCAAAACATTTTAAAGCGGATCCAACAGCAGCCAGACTGCTGAAACTTTTGTGTTTCCCCATGTGATATAGGGGACACCCACAGTGTGAGGGAGGAGGAAGAATGAGCACTCCTACCTTTTGCAAGGTAAGGGGTTTGCTCATTGGCGCTTGAGTTACAGTTAGAGAACTTGTGAGTTGTGAATTACTGAAGTGATGAATCAGTGAATTCACGTTAGACTAGTACAAAGGAAATTGAGCCCATGTTTGATGTGTTTGGTTTATTCCTAACGAGTTCATAAAGCAAAGTTTAATTTACAGAGTGTATTGTCCTGCTAATTTGAGAGGTTCAAATGAACCATGACACTGCCCCCAGTGCTTGTTACACCTGCTACAGTCCCAAGCTAGTCATTTGCAAACTGCATTTATTTTTTCAGGCCAGGACTGCCAATTTTCTAAGTTTTGAGTGTTGTTTCCTTTTCAGCATCTCTGTCTAAGTCTACCTGTTTCAAGTATTCCTTCTAGGGGTAAGATGATTTGGACAGTGACACTTTAAAACACTTTTCATTTGTATGGTTTCACCACAAGGGTGTGGGTCTTACTGGCTCCTAACATTTTCTGAACTCTCAAGGAGCATTCTTTAGTTCACCAGCTTTATTTAAGACTTGCTGCTGACCAAATTTCTAGCTCCCTGTATATTATTTACAGTGCAAACACTGTAGTCTTTTCTATTCTAAGATCCTATATCATTTGTCATATTGGGTATTGATCACTTCTCTGTGTTTAGCCTGTATCCAGGGCTAAACTATAGCAGTTGCTCTATCACCCAGTGACCCTCCCCAGCCAAGAAAAGGGATCAGGAAAAGGAGAGGAGATCAATGGGTTCAAATTAAAACAGTTTTAATGAAACAGCTGAACTAAACACCAACATAAAGTACACAAAGTTATACTCTGCCCAACAAATGGCAGTGCCTACAATAAAAAGGAAATCCATCAGCAGGAGCCCGAGCAAGAAGCCCCATTCTCCTCAGCAAACTTTCCCCTTTAGAACAAGCGTGACATTTATGGAGTGGGATGCACCTGTGAGCCAGGTGCCCTGGCTGACCTGAAACCACTAACAGTCTGCAGACCATGGCTGGCCTATGATTCTGTCACAGCAAAACCAGGACACCACTCAAATTCAGGAATATTGAAAAATGAGAATTTATTCAGGCTTTCTGTAAGCTGTACCAGTTCAATTACTCTGCATTTAAATAATTCACAAGTAAATAGAGCTTCTGTATTACAGTATGTCATCCACCCCTTCTTGCAAATTTCATTTTCTATCTTTTGTTAATGTTAACTTTCTGAATTCTTTTACTCATAAGTGAAATCATCCTTTGCAATTTAACAGAAAAACAGCATTTCTTGTAATAGTAATTTCTGAATTAGCAGTTGGTTTCTGTTCTGTGTATGGGGATTGGAGTTTTATTGAGGCAATCAATGTAAATCTCAGCTAAAACTAGAAAATGTTGCTGTCAAATGCTTATTCGATGCTATTTTGGTACTGTGATACCAAATTAAATTGATAATAGCACATATTGCATCCTACTGAGGATACCTAAGCCTAAAAATGACTATGAATTCAGCCACAATAATCCTGTAAGGTACTACGTTCTTTAACAGGAGACAAATCCACCATGTCATACGGCAAATTTAAACCAGATCCAAATAAAGTGATTATTTTGTGGCTAAGGAATATACTTTCTTTCACCACATAAAATAGAAGCAATATCTAATTTTCACTTGATTGTGCTTGCATAATTTAAGGTAAGTTTAAAAATTGGGGTTTTCTCTGGTACCACTGATGTGACATCACAAATAGGCTCATGTATTACTTGGACCTTAATAGTTGGTCCAACTATTAATTTCTTCTATCAAGCCATAGAACTGTATGATTCCATCTCCATTTAACTAGATAATGTCCATTATTTTTTGGGCTGTTACTTGTAAAGGAATAATGAAAAGACTTTTCAGATAGTGAGGTAACAAAACCTTGTCAAGCCCCCAGAGTTTATTGGCTCAGTTTACAGAAACACAATGTGCTGTTGAAGTTGAAGGAGGTATGCTAGAAAGGTGTGCTTCTCAAGCTGTCTGTTCCAATCTAGGAAATACTGGATCTGGTTTAATTTGCAGATTATCCTTATTGGGAGACAGACCTAAATCTGCATTTTCTAATTACGATTAATTTTATTCTGTTTTGTTTTGTGGGTTTAGTGTTGTCTGGATTAAGGACGAAAATGCCACAACCTAGTGAAGCTTTGACTAGGCTGTGTGAAACTTGAACACCAGCAGTAGTAGCTGGTATGATAATGAATTTTCCTATTTAGTTTATCACAAAAAAATGCCCAGTTATTATCTTGGAGCACCTGGCATTTTACTTAAAGGCTACCTTTTAGCAATCTTTTCTGTTTAGTGATTACTCTTAAACGTGAGGTAAATATGTTATATCTTTCTTTAAAAATGAGGTAGAAGCTCCAACATTCTTTATGAAGGATTTCTCTTTTTCCATTCAAGGTAAATAATACAAAGAATATCTACTTTATCTGAGGAAGATAATCAGCTGATGGCAGTTTCTGACTGCACTGTAACTATGCAAAATGTGGTAAAAGACAGTGAGTCATTGCCTTCAGAAAGGATAGTTACAACTGCTGAGCAAATACCCATGGAAAGACTTGAGTCTCAGTAGACACTGCAGGAAATATCACATTTTTTTATCAGAAGGAAAAGTTTGTCCTGTATTTACAGAACTCAAAACGAATCAAAAGACTTAAGGTTTTTTCCAGACCGAAAAGTCTTCCTCAGCCTTGTTCAGTCATTTTAATATATATTACCTTTTTTCAATGAAAGCCAGGAAGTTTAAATAACACCTTGTCATCCATGCCAGTTAGAAAGGCATAAAGCACATTCCTGTTGCAGATGAGGTTGCAGAAAATTCAACAGCCGAACACTAAAGAAGCTCTTCTAAGTGTGAGGGAACTATGTCTGGCAAAAGTCCTAAACTTGATAGCATTTCATGGAGCACTATAAGACCTGAACCCAAGGCTGTTTGTTAACAGAACAGCTGAGGATAGCATACTTTTCTTCTCAGAAATGACTGCTATAGAATTGCATATTTCCTTGCTTTCCTTAACTGCAGAAATTTAAACAATTTAATGAAATACATAAAAACAAAAGTCAGAGGGAAGCACATGAAATAAAAACATTAACTCCCTGAGTACAGCTGTGTTGTAACCCACTGTAAACTGTTTTTTATCAGGAAAAGGGTATTGTCACCTTTTCTGTAGGTGATATTATCACCTACACTTACAATAGCATCTTTAGATATTTACAGAATGCTACCTGAAGTAGTGTTAGCAGATTTCTTGCTGAACAATTAATGACTTGCTGGCAAATTATTATTTTTATTACATAATGTGGTGGGAGTAATCTTATGTACTACTTTTCATTTTCCCTTTACACCCAGAATCTCAAAGGACAGTCCCCACATCTGCTCTTACTAAGTCTGCAATGATTTGTTAGCTCTGCACAGGTAGATGTTCTAGGCCAGGCAGTGTGAGCTAGTTATATCCATACTACTCATAAGGTTCAAGTTTTGAGATCGGACCAGTCCCCAACCTATGCCAAATTTTTCATTGCTTGAAGACTGACATTTTTCAAGCTTATGAAAAACCCAGGAAAGCACTGATAGCATTTATCCAAAGTAAATTCAAGCTCAGTCCTAAGGCAACATAATGCCATACTGAAGTAGTTAAAGTATTAAATAATAGATTGCAAAGAGTCCATTGAATTATCACTGAAATTGCTAGCATCAGATATAGAGAGAGACTGAGGGAACTGGGTTTAACTTGGGGAAATCTAACTGCAGCCATTCATTGCATTAACGAGAGGTTATGCAAAAGAGGGACCCAAAATAATCTCAGAACTGCACAATGAGAGGATGAGAGGCTGTATTCATATTCTGCAACAAAGAAACTCCAGCTGGACACAAGGAAAAATTTCTTAACAGCAAAATATAGTGGTCAAGCTCTGGAACAGAAGGACCAGAGAGGCTGTGAAATCTCTATCTTTAGAGCTTTTCAAAACTAGATTGCACAAGGTTCTGAGCAAACTAATCTAGCTTTGAAACTAGTCCTTCATTGCAAACTGGAGTGATCCCTTCCAATTTTTTTTCCGTATTATTTCTATGAAGTATGCCTTGAATGACAACGTGGCCAGTTCTGGGCTTCCCAGTACAGGAGGGATAAGGAGCTACTGGAGAGAAATCAGTGAAGGGCCACAAAGATGATGAAGGGATTGAAGTACCTCTCCTATGAGAAAAGGCTGAGATTGCTGGGACTTTTCACCCTGGAGAAAGAAAAGCTCAGGGAGGATCTCGTCCATGTTTTTAAACACCAGAAGGGAAAATGCAAAAAATGAAGCCAGACTCTTTTCAGTGTTACCCAGTGACAGGACTAGAGGCAATGGGCACAAACACAAGAGGTTCCCACTGAGCATCAGGAAACACTTTTTCACTGCAAGGGTGACTGAGCACAGCCACAGGTTTTCCAGAGAGGCACTGGAGATATTAAAAAAAAAATCTGGATGTGGTCCTGGCCAGCCTGTTCCAGGTGGCCCTGCTTGAGCAGGGATGTCAGACTAGTCGACCTCTGGAGTTCTCTTCCAACCTCAATCCTTCCATGATTCTGCAATACATGCTATGTTGAAAAATTGTCCTGGTACAGCTATAAATGACCTGAATGTCCATGGTAACTAATATTCAGTGATTGTTTTTGTCCAATTTATAAAAAATACAGGTGAAAACAGAGGTACTGGGTATTCATGAGCTTCATAGGCTTTAATAGAATTACTTTTTTAAAAGCAACATTTGTTTGAGTCATAGTAAGGTATTATTCAAGATAATTGTTGAAATGTCTTGCTAGGTCCCTGTAAATATTATATAATCAAAGTTTAAAAATAAATCAAGAAGCCTTTCCTTCCCTCTCTCCATCACAGCAATCTTTTCTCCTGTCATCACCAAAAATCCAAGGAAAAAACAAGTCTGAGCTTCAAACCGAGATTTAAATTAAATGAACTTGGCAATCAAAATTTATTCTCAGTTTGAACTCTAATACACGGAGTTCTATCACACTTAGGTAGTAATTTAAAGAAATAAAAAATGATCAGTATCAGCAACTCAATTAAACAATTGAACTGTTCTACTTTATGATGGACGCAATGTTTTCCCTGGAGTAATTAATGTTCAAATGGAAGCAAAACCAAATGCAAACCAATCAACTGTATGTGCCATGATTAAGCTAGTCTTAGGTTTTGTTTTTCTAATAGAGTTGGCTATGTAAAGAAAAAGCTCAAGCATACATCTAGGTCTACTAGTCAACAAGACTCTCAACTACGGTAGCTGTCTAGCATCTTTGGTGTCTGAAGAACTCTAAAATTTTTGTAAGTTCGTTCGCTGTTTGCTGGGTATTTTTTTCTTTCTTTTAATAGTTCTGAATGAGATAAATTGGAAGACTAAATAGAGCTTTTCTAAGGAACATTTACGTAATTCACCAAGGTACACAGCATAACATTAATTTAACAAACAGGTTGGCTGATAAGGATTCTTTTTTAAGCTGATTAGAAATTTTTAATGGGCTTAGTTTAAAATTATGTTCATTTATGTTTCCCTTAATTATTTTTTAGAAGCATTTTTACTACGAATGAAATTGAAGGTTAAAGTACTCTCGCATACATCACGTTTATTACTATAGTGGCATGCCGGAGCCCAGTTAAGTGTACAGATTTATATTTTGTCCACATTGTTGCCAACAACAGTAGGAGCAGTGCTGAGTCTGTGTTCGGTTTTTCTGTGACAAATAGACCCGTTTCCTGTTTTCTTTAGAAACAGTAGGAATTAGACAATAATAGTCCAACAAAGTTGGAGGAGGTACATAAGGAACTTCACTAGCTGAGAACATTAGCACAGAATATGACTCTGTATGGTTTTTAAGCTCGCAAAATATTTTAGGTATCCAATGTTGTTAATATGCAAGTCAAAAATTTAGACTTTTTTCAAGCCCTCATGGAATTGTTGCAAATCAAGAACAAGAAAGTCCTTCCTGGATGCCCACCTGAATTCATAATTCCCAGGTTCATTTGACAGTTCTGAAACCTTTTCTCACAGTAGGTTCCATAGTTTAAGAACTTCACTGCATGTGTAATGAAACACCTCAGGAGGACATGGCTGAACAACTCAGGATCTTTATTATATTTAAATATGAATGAATGACTAAGTGCAAAAGGGTAAATATGTAAAAGACATGTAGTTACTGAAGCAGAAAGCAGTGCCAATGATTCCCTTTTCTAAGTAAGACCATTAACACTTGGGTTAATAATTCATTATTGGTCTCTGACCAGACAGACCTTGGGTTATCCACATAATGGCACACCTCCCATAAGACTGCTAGAACATGTCTCCAGAACTAGACAACCAGAATACAATGTTCTTACAGCACTCTTGTAGGAAATAGGACATGTGCGCTTGTATTCTGTCTCGTTAGACAAAAAAAAGACTAAATCATCTGCAGCTGCGTGAGTGGCATTAGTAACACTAGATGTTACTAACATAAAACAGGAGACCTGCTTTGCTCTTTGAAAGAAGAGACATGCGGTAGGTTAAACCACAACATAGGTCTAGCCTGATAAGAAGTTTTTGTCTCTCTCTATCTAAGCCGGGGCACCTCCAGATCTTGCAGAATCCCACCTCTAGACCCCCATCTGTATTTATACCAGTAATCTCCAGGGGGCCAGGGCAAAAGTGAAAGAATAGCATGAAATAACTTTTATCATTTAATTCCTAGCGCATTCCTTGGTACAATTTCGGCCTGTGCCAGCTAGTATTGTCTGTGCCAATGCACAGTTCAATGGATGGTTTCCCAGGCAGTGCAGCATTGTGGACTTGCCTCTTAAATCCAGAGCCATAGAACTGACCCTGGACTCTTCTGAGCCCCTTGTGTTAGCTCTATTCCTTAAAGACTTCGGTGTTTCCTCCATTCATGAATTCCATACCTATATTCTTAGTGCTGGTTATACCTAGACTTGCCACCTACTGACAGAAGCGAGTGGCGAGGTTCCAGTTGTGTTACTCCCACATTGTCCAAGGCATAAGACCCAGCTCGGTAGGATATTCCTCTAGTTTCAGACTAAGCAGCCTGAGTGGAATCATGGTTTCCACAGTTTTGGCACACTGTTAGCTCTTATTCAAACTAAACCTCTCTCTCAGTAAATTTGAACATGTCTCACTCATCAGATGAGTCCAACAGTTAGTCCTTAAAATATTTCAGATTGGTAAAGTAAAAGCAAGGTTTTAGGTTTCAAAAATTTGAACTACTTTTTATCATCATCATGGAAGAGGAAAGAGCTATCTCTAGATGCATTAAAAGGAGACAATCAGGACATGACCCAAGTACTTTTCTGTTTACAAAAACAAAAACTCATGCTCAGTCAGGCTGATTCATGTCTCGCTGTCAGCTCAGCAGTAGGAATGGAATCAAATTAAGTCTCTCCACTCAATTTTTTTTTTTTTTTTTTTTTTTTTTTGT
>NW_010417988.1:24461-32234 GCF_000710305.1 Buceros rhinoceros silvestris | reverse complement strand
TTTTTTTTTTTTTTTTTTTTTTTGGTGGTTTAATACTTGCCGAGTAATTCCATCCACAATTCCTTGGCCAGTGACAGGACTTCTCAGCTTCCTAGATAGAAAGAGAATGGTACATGATACCCAGCACAGCTGTGGGTGTGAGTGATCTTTCTTGTTTATCTATTCATTTCCATTTTTTAGGAAAAGGTTTGCCTTCCTAAGAAAATGAGGTGTATTTAGTGTTCTGCTCTCTGGTTACTTCTATTTCTCTTTTATTCATTTGTGACTGGGTCATTAAAAACACTGAATTAATTCTTAATTTTATTTTTATGTGAGAGTATGAATACACACTACAATTGTGTCTTTACGGATTCACAGTTGAATGAAATGTAAAGTGTTATTTTTTTTATGTGACACTCAATTTTGTAAGTTAAGCAGTAGTCTAAAGTAGTCTGAAGGTCTGCTTGATTTGAAAGATAATTGCAAGTAATACACCTGAGACTTAAGAATTTTGATTTATTACTAAGCAGTTTATACTTGAATTCATTAATAATATTCTGAAGTAATGCAAACTCTTGCCTGTGACAGAAGGATTCATAAAGACAGTGTTAGTGTTTTGTGACACGATGAAATGACAGCGTTCACATCAATGAATGTAAATTGCTACAAATACAGTGTGAGAACTTTACTGTCAAAGGTTTTCCATCTGAAAATATGTCTGATCTTCCATGCTGCTCAGTAAGCCAAGCAAATATTCTGGTTTCTGAGGAGAGCAATAGGGAACTACCATCTCACTTTGGTGCTTTGAACACCTTTCTTTTGCTTGAAAACAAGACAAAACTCAAGGTGGAGAATACAAAATGCAAAAGTGCTTACAGAGGGTATCCAGAGAAGTCAACATAAAAGTGATAAGACTGCTCTAGAAGCGAACAGAGTGGAACTTAAGTTAGGAATGGATTGAGATTAATGAGATACAAATGACTAAGCGGATAAAAGGCCTAAATGAGCTGAATATGTCTGGGTAAATGTAAGCTCCATATGGTTTCCAGTGCACTTTTCCTTTCTTCATACAAGTAGTCAGAAAGAGGCTGTTAAAAGGAGTGTGGGAGAAACCAAATGGCTCAGGAACATCATGGCCTCATTCCAAGTTTCACGGAAGGCTTGCTTTGTTTCTGGTTGTGTTAAGTCTCTCCAGGTGGTTGGACCTCACTCTCGGTTCCTCCAGCACATTTCTGATCAAGCATTCCAGGAAAGTACAATAGTATCTGCAAGTGAATCTTTTTTTGGTAAAGATCTTAATTCTGTCTGTTTAGAGATATTAAGCAGTTTATTAATTTCTGGGGGAAACAACGTCTGCAACTTTAATGAGAATATACATTTAATTGAAGGAAATCAGTACAAAAGATGGAAATTCCTTCACGCACACTAGTGGATGGTATTAAGACATAATCTTTTTTTACTTTTAGCTTTAACTTCTCTTTCCTTTAAATTGTGCAGTAGTTTTACCCAAGTAAAGGTCATGAAATAGTGCTGCACCAGAACAGAACCATGTCAGGGTTGTATGGGCTGGGACCTTCCCAGTCGGGGCACAGTTTTAAGGCCTGTCCCACCGCCCCAGTCAGGGAGCAGGGCAGGCTGGAGGGCACCTCAGTCAGCTCCAGCCCCACACAGCAGGCACCTCCCTGGGGACAGGTCACAACATGTGGGAAGTTAGATGGGGCAGGAAACAGTCTACCCAAGAAGATAATTGGAAAGGGGGCAACCCTCAGCTGCACTGCCTGCAAGCTGGCCCTGAGCAACACCAGCTAGACCCACAGGAAGGAGGATGAGCTTTGACACTTACCTCAGTGCTACACAACATTGTGGGAAAGGTAAAGGGGCCTGGGTCCAGTTCCTCACTGTACCAAAATAAATTCAGCAGGCTCCTATTGCTGCTGATGGTGCTGCCATTTCCTTAAGAAAAACTGAAGAATTCCAATCAGCTTTCTGTTTCTAGCAAATTAATTGTTTTCTACTTATTTTTCACCCATTTTAATTTCAAAATAATTTTTGCAAGTGTTTATTTAACTACTTCCTTTCACATACTGCTGTTTACAATGAACATTCAAAATGGTGTCTATAAAATGTATAGATTAATGAATGCCTTTTTTTTCTTTTGAATGTTTTCAAATAATATTTTCTGTAATCCTTAATGCTGAACTTATTTCTGCTACAAAAATATCTGCCAGACTGAAAATATTAAAATATTTAGGATGGCTGATATGATATTCTTACAGCATCTAGAATCTTTAACTCCTTATTTTGTATAAAAGAACAATATTGACAGGTGGAAGATGGAGAAAGAGGGCTGGGTTTCCGATGGTATTGTAAAAATTCTCTTTTTTCTGTCAGACATATTTTTCCCCATCATATACTGTTTATTTTGTGTATTATCTTTTCTCTTAGCAGATATCTGTCCTCTGTCAAAACAGATACAAAATCGTTAGAATATGAGGAATTTGATTCTCTCACATCACCATTAATACTACAGAAGATTTATAAGAATTATGAAGTTCATTAACAAGGATGGGAACATAAAGTCTTAAAATAAACTGTGAGTTGTCATTATAATAACAATGATTTCATTACAAAATTGAGCTAGGCCAATCATTGTGGCTTTGGAAGCTCTGAGGGACAGGTTGTTTCTTCTTTAAGGTGAGATGCTTTTGGTGCAAGCCATGCACAATTATGAATAGGATACTTCACTAGATTCAAATGAATTTAGCTTTTCAACATTAAATTACAGTTACATTTATAAATGTAGTGGCACTCAGATGATCTGGTGAACTGTTACTACAAAATTTCAGTCGCCGTGAAACAGATGCCATCTTTGTCCAGGCCAGAATTGGGCTTTTAGGATGTTCTAGTCAGAATTGTGTTAACCAAAGCTATAGAAAAAAGAGATGGGAGAATTGCGCTAAAGGAAATCCAGCATTTCTTGTATTTAGTCTGGAGCTATAATTATACCATAACACAAATTTTATCCCTTATCTATGATTAAGATGTTAAGGTAGCGATCAGTGGATGATAGTCTGTGTTATAAAAGTAATTAACTATTGAAAAGTTAATATGTATTTGTACATGATACTTCCGTTTATATATTCTTTTAATTTTTCTTTGGCTTTGTCAGGAAAATTACATTATAAAATTATTTCCTCTCTCTTTTATGTGAAAAGTAAAAAGTGTTCTTTTCTTTCAACCCATTATCCTTCTTTTGTCTTGAAACACTTTCCTTGTGGCGAAGATGTTTTTATTGAAATTCCAGGAAAGGTTTTAAACCTAGTTCTTGTCTTCTACTTTAGCTGCTGCTTCTATCACTCAAAAATATTTACATGGATTTAACCTTATGTTTGTAGCTCTAGGATTTCATTTCGTATTTACTTTTTTTTTTTACATGGTTTTGCCAACACCTTTGCAGAGAAGCTGGCTTATTGCTAAAGCTTCACTCCATCCCTACTTACAGATTACTAAGAGACAGACTTACTTACTTACAAAGAACATCCCCATCACAAGTGTCTTTGAAGATGGCTTAGCAAGAGAGGAAGAGAAGGTGTGAGAGGAGGTATAAATGTGTAGCTGTATAATTAAGAAGTCATGTAGGAGATTAGAAACTGATTAAGAAAGGCAAAGGAGAATACAGAACAGTACAATTTGGGTAGAACATATTCTTCTCCTTATTTGTATTCAACATAAGAAGATCCAGAGAAAATACTATATCCCTGATGAGCTGTTAACACTAGCCAGTACTACCAGTGAATAGATAACAGTTTCCCTTTAACGCTAGGGGAGGAATTAGTATGCAAGAGTATGTATATGTTTGGATGAATATATGTATTAATATAGATGCGTATATCAGTATATATGTTAGTAAAGTATAATATAATCTATAGTGTTAGTATAATATATATGTGTTAGTATATATACATAGGCATACATACAGGCAAAACCCCATACTAACATAAATTTATAATATTATATGTGTACTTGCAACATGTGTTTGCATGTGTGTAAAGAAATACACACATCTTTGCCTTTGAAAGTATAGCTAACGACACTTATTTTGAATTGCCAGGTATGAGAATGGCTGAGGACATCACCCGTCCAAAACTTGATTCTGATTGAAACTTTGTACATGATCTGTCTCTGGTATACCAGAAGCTTGTTGCTGAAACAGAAGTGACTAAATCTAAATGTAGAAGGGGAGGAAGAAGGGAACAACCTTCAACTGTTCCTTTCCATCAAGTGCCATACGGTCTTTGCAGTATCAGTTTAGAGATCTCCATTTGCTTTAACTGATTTCTCAGTATGAAAATTAAGGTTTCTACTGCTCGTTATCCAGAATTTAGGAATTATGGACATAACCAGGAGACTTCATAGCCAAAGCTACCCATTAGTTAAAGCAGGACTGAAATAATTCTTTTCTTTGTTTAGATTTAGATTTGTTCATTCTTCTGTAGACAGATGAAATTTCTAGAAACAGAAATTTCTAGAACAGTATTTAGTCAAATGTTTACTGCCAAACATTTAAAAAATAATTTGTCTTGAATGGGCAATTGACTTCAGATTAGTACCTTTCAAGTGAAGGAACTCTACAAGCTTCCCTGCTATACCTCCTACATATGAATTCACATATATGCACACATATAGGCATTTCTGAATTGAAAATTGCTCATCCTTAAAAAAAGTTTAAAAACAGGAGTTACACCTTTCTCACAGTGTCTCATTTCTGCTAGGGAGGTCCTTAACACCAAGCAGTTTTTTCCTGAACCTGCTAGCCACTACTCTGCCTCCTTGAGCTCCTTACACGGCTTCTCGCAGAATCAAGGCAACCAGGGATGCAGGCAAGAAAGCCCTGTGCAGGAATATATAAGGATCTGTGTAGTGCAGGCCTCAGGGCTATGTGGCCTTGCAAGAGGAAAAAGTGGCATTTCGCCCTGCTCCCTGCAGTCAGTGGTACTACTGGGAGCTGGTTCCAAAAAGTGAAAGTGAGTCTTGGATGTGGGATGGGCAGGGTATTGGTTGAATTTTGAGGGGAGTGAGGGCTGAATGAAACTCTTAAAATGCTGAATAATGCACTTGTAGAGAAAAAAGTAACAGACAACCTTTCCTCTTGGGAGAAGGTGTTTAGCAGCCACATTGGCTGTATTGGCTGGAGGGAGGCAGAATCACTGAAATATTAAATGTTCCCCACTCCCTACATTGTGAGCTGAAAGACTTCAACACAATCTTGGTTTCAAAAACATTGACACAATAATAGAGGTCTTTGCCACTTAATACATACAGACAGAATTTTTAAATAAAGTTGTTTAATTCACTTTGGAGATGTGCAGGTCTGTTAGTTGCATACTAGGAAATTTTACAAGTACGTGGACAATATTATACCAGTGTGTAGACCCGAAGAACATATGAAAATAATTTAGATAATATGTTCGAGGCTTTCAGAGACCTGAACAGAGACTGTCTTCCCTGTTTCTCAGCTACTCTGTAAATTATGACAAAAGTAAGGCACTCTTGGTTTTGAGTTTATAAATGAAGTCAGTTTTAACAGTCTGTAAGGCCAGAATTGCTAGTACAAAAGCTGTTAAGTTTTTGAGGAACAGCATTCTGGGAAGCCATTAAAAAGGTTCCTGGAATGTCATAGAATGAAACATCATAATGTTGTTGTTTTTCAGAAAAGAATGTTTTCAGCTGAATTTCTAGCACTGCTTCTGATACATCTTGCATGCTCTCTTGGGTCTCTGGTTCAGTCCATTTTCTCCAGTACAGTTTGGGTTGGGAGGGCTTGAAGCTACAATGATATGGTTAAGTCAATTGAAGCATATGAAAGTCTACAGAATTTCTATCTTGTTTAAATAAAGCTTAATTTCATGAAAGCAGCAGATGATCAGGATTTACAGGCAAAGCTGGGAAGGCAGAGAAGGAAGAGAAATAATACAGGATGTGGATTTAATTGTAACTGTCAAGCTTTGAAGACCTCTCTTACAAACCATCTATTTGTTGCATTCTTCAAATGCAAAGAAAGGATTTACAAATCTACTCATTTTAATTTAGAATTTATTGGGATGCTTTGTAAATTAATCATAGGAATTACATATAGAAGGTAGGATTTATAAGCCTAGGGGAGGATTATAAAGTATGATGTAGGATTAGTAAATCTTTGTATGTCTATAAATATATTTCCAGACTTCTAAAGCTGTTACGTGTGTTAGCTAAATCATACGTTTAAATTAACAATGACTAAATAAAAACAGAGAAAAACAGGGTAAAATACTTTTTTTTTTTAATCTAGTGGTAACATAAAATAAGTTGGTACAAAATCTAAAAAAGTAATATTAACACACACAGTTATAGACCACAGTCAATATGGAGTACATTTTACCACTGTAAATGCATGAAAGGAAGTAGAAAGGGTAATACTGACACAGAGACTTGCTAAAACTGGTTTTCAGCTGTCCTGCTAGAATGAAGCAGCAGTCTAAACCAATGTAGTTAGTGCTCACATACACAGCGGTGAGGGCAAGAGAAGGTAACTGACCAAAGCCAGGGAAGTGCACATCCATCCTTTTGACTAAGCCAACTAGAATAAACAATGTAGTAATTAGAATCAACAGGGAAGTTACACTACTAGTCTGAAAACAAACTTGCCACCCATAATAACTCTGGGATCTCTTCCCTTTTTATCCTTCCCTTAAATCCTAGAGCAGATAGCACTGAGCCATTTAAGCACAAAGAACTAATTTTCCACTCTGGATGCTTGCACTGAACTTCATGAGATCTCTATCAGACCATTTCTCTAGCCTACCCAGGTCTCTGTGTCATCCCGCATACTGACCACTCCTTACAGTTTGGTGTCATCCACAAATTTACTGAGTCCACTCTGTCCCATCATTCAGGCTTTAACAGAAACATTAAACAATATTGGTCCCACTACTGATCCCTGATGATGCCACTAGTTACTGGCCATCTGATGGACTTGGCAGTGATTTCAACTGTTTGAGACTGGCAGTCCAGGCCGTTTTCTATCCACCTCACCTGTCAGCCCATACCTCACCTGTTTGATGACAAGGACACTATGGGAGACTGTGTCAAAGGCTTTGCTAAATGAAGTCAAAGTATACAACATCTACTACCATCCTTTTGTCAGTCACACTGGGCATCTTATCATAAAAAGCCACAATGTTGTTCAAGCATGATTTGCTCTTCACAAATCTGGGCTTGCTGCTGCTAGTCACCAGCAGGTCTTTCATATATTTGGAAATGGCTTCTGAGCAAACTTGCTCCATAATCTTCCCAGGGACTGCAATGAGGCTAATCAGCCTGCTAACCAGATATTCCTTGTTGTCTATATTTAAGACGGACGTGACACTTGCTGTTTTCCAGTCATTAAAATCTTCTCCCAGCTGTCATGACCATGAGACATTGATAGAGAGCACCCTTGCAATGCCACCAACCAGCTCTTCCAGCTCTGTGGGAGGCATCCCATCAGGTTCTAAAAATGAGGAAAAGGCTGAGGTACTGAACGCCGCCTTTGTCTCGGTCTTTAACAGTAAGACCACTTGTTATCTGAGTGCCCAGCCCCATGAGCTGGAAGACAGAGATGGGGAGTGGAACGAAGCTCCCATAATCCCAGAGGAAATGGTCGGTGATCTATTGCCATGCTTAGATGTGCACAAGTCTCTAGGGCTGGATGGGATCCACCCAAGAATCCATCCCAGGTTACTCTCCAGGAAAGAGGCCTCTGAGGCATCGAAAGAG